>NC_086445.1:420527181-420734681 GCF_028390025.1 Pseudophryne corroboree | reverse complement strand
GTTCAGACCACAAATTGTTCCAACTCTATTAGCCCCATAGATGCTACTTCCCAAAGTAAATTTATTTGCAGAACAGTGCTACTAACGCTGTCAAGTCAGAAAGTTCTCATTATTACCCTCACATGCAAACCAAAAAATGTAATCATATGTTTATGATATAAAGCAAATATGATGTGACAACATAACACAGGAGCCAGCTGATCCCCTGTACTCTAAATATACTAGCTGTAATGCCCGACATTGCCTCACATTATTTATGTATGTCCAACCCCCCTACCCCTACCCCTCTCTACCTCCCCACTAACTCTCTATCTTTCTACCCCAAAACTTTCTCCACACCACTCCTTCCCCTTCCCTTTTTCTCTCTTTATCACCCCAGTACCCCAGGAAAATATCCCATGGTAAGCAGTGTTGGAACATCAGTTGAGGTCTCTGGACTTCCCTCTACACACTGCTACTTTTACCCTCTATGTATTGACAGATAAAAAAAAAGAGGTTAGCCTAACCAATAAGTAACAGATTTGTCTTGCTATTGTTTTCTGCAACATTTGATTGTTACTTGTGAGAACATATTGGGGGTAATTCCAAGTTGATCGCAGCAGGAATTTTGTTAGCAGTTGGGCAAAACCATGTGCACTGCGGGGGAGGCAGATATAACATGTGTAGAGAGAGTAAGATTTGGGTGGGTTATTTTGTTTCTGTGCAGGGTAAATACTGGCTGCTTTATTTTTACACTGCAATTTAGATTGCAGATTGAACACACCACACCCAAATCTAACTCTCTCTGCACATTGTCACAACTGAGGGCCTGAGCTGACGGGAGGCAGCCTCAGTTGTAGGGGCTGAGATGTACCGGAACCTGGGAGGTTGTATCAGACCCCTGGACATGTAAGTAACATGAATAATAACTGCCCGAAGGCGTGACCACGACAACTTGGATAAAAGTCAATGATGTTTATTATGACAACTCCGCAACACAGCAGCAGTAAAAGAAAACGTAAAAGTCAGCAAAGAATAAATACAGTTCCTGGGTACTACAGGATGGCAGGAGCCACAGGGCACTGGTAGTGTGAGATAGTTCTTATGATCTTCTAGATGGAAAGTCCTTACCAGGCCCGACTGTAGCAATGGAGATAACCCAGGATTGTGCCAGCTGGTGTTCCAGGAAAAGCTGGGTTGCTGAAGATAAAACAGCTGCTGTGGATACTGGCTGGAACCAGACTGTTGTTAGCACGGAGTGGATACTGGCTGGAACCAGTTAAATAATAAATGAACTTGGGAGCGATGAAATATGCAGACACTTGGAGGGAAGTTTGGTTTGTAATCCATGTGGTAATGAAAACAGTAATGGCGGCGCCGGCCACCGGAGACAGGAGGCGCCAGGCTGACAGATGCACATCCAACCACGCGGACACAGCGGAGGCCGCGGCTGACGTAATCGCCACTCAGACACTCTGCATGCAGTAGTTCAGGGACGGCGGCGGAGGCCGCGGGAGACGCCATGCCAGGTGTAATATGGCGTTTACTGTGACAGCGTCCCAGAGTGACAGGAGAGGATACAGGAATGTACACATCAGGATAACAGATGGAATCCGGTCCTGGAGCGCTGAGCCAGCCTTAGGAGGCATCTGATGGGTAAGAAATGGCGTCCAGATACCCGGATCGTGACAGCACCCCCCCCTTTAGGAGTGGCCCCAGGACACTTCTTTGGCTTTTGAGGAAACTTGGAATGGAATCTCCGGACCAAGGCAGGAGCATGGACATCAGAAGCATTGGTCTATGAACGTTCCTCAGGACCATAACCTTTCCAGTCAATAAGATATTGTAGTTGACCGTAACGGTGACGTGAGTCCAGGATCTTGGCCACTTCATACTCAACGCCTCGTTGAGTTTGGACTTTCGGAGTTGGAGGAAGTGAGGAATGAAACCGATTCAAGATCAGCGGTTTCAACAGGGAAACATGGAATGTCCTGGGTATTTTTAAGAAGGGAGGCAACTGAAGTCTGTAAGCAACAGGATTGATGACTTGTTCAATCTTGAAAGGACCGATATAGCGAGGTGCAAACTTCATACTGGGAACTCTTAACCTCAAATTCTTCGTGGATAACCATACCCGATCACCCACCTTGAGAGCAGGAACTGCTCGACGCTTCTTATCCGCAAACTTCTTGTACCTGAACGATGCCTTGAGCAGAGCTGATCGTACGCTCTTCCAGATATTGGCAAACTGATGCAAGGTGATATCCACTGCGGGAACAGAAGTTGCTGGAAGCGGTTGGAACTCAGGGACTTTAGGGTGGAATCCAAAGTTAGTGAAGAATGGTGTTGAAGCAGATGAAGAATGATACTGGTTGTTATGACAGAACTCGGCCCAGGGAAGTAATTGAACCCAGTCATCTTGAGAGGAGGACACATAGATGCGGAGGAAGGCCTCCAAGTCCTGATTCACCCTCTCGGTTTGACCATTGGTCTGAGGATGGTAAGCCGTGGAAAACTTTAGCTTGACTTGGAGGACTTGACATAAACTTCGCCAGAATTTGGCTGTGAATTGAACTCCTCGATCTGAGATAATTTCTTCAGGAAGACCGTGGAGTCGGAAGATCTCTTGTATGAATACTTGAGCCAACTTGGAAGCTGACGGAAGAACGGTGAGAGGAATGAAGTGTGCCATCTTGGTGAACCGGTCAACTACCACCCAGATGGTATTGAACTTGTTGCACATGGGTAAGTCTGTAATGAAATCCATCGACAAGTGGGTCCATGGTCGACGGGGAACGGATAGTGGAACCAGTTGCCCCGCAGGCGACTGGCGGGATACTTTATGTTGGGCACACTTTGTGCAAGATGCAATAAACTCCAAGACGTCCTTTTTCAGAGTTGGCCACCAATAGGACCTAGAGATAAACTCCAGGGTTTTTTGGATACCTGTATGTCCGGCAAAACGGGAAGCATGGGTCCAATGCATGAGCTTCTTCCTTAGCATCGGCTTCACAAAACTTTTCCCTGATGGGGGCGTAGAGTCCATCCCTACCATGGAGAATGCCAACGGATTTATAATAGGATGCTTGTCTGAAGACTCTGACTCATTTTCTTGCTCCCATGAGCGGGAAAGGGCATCGGCCTTGCGATTCTGAGAGCCCGGACAGAACTGGAGTTTAAAGTCGAACCTGGAAAAGAAAAGTGCCCATCTGGCCTGACGAGGGTTGAGACATTGTGCGCCCTTCAGGTATAAAAGGTTCTTGTGGTCTGTAAGTATGGTGATTGAATGAGAAGCTCCCTCCAACAGATACCTCCACTCTTCTAGAGCGAGCTTGATGGCTAGCAACTCCTGGTCGCCAATGGCATAGTTGCGCTCAGCTGGGGAGAACTTCCGGGAGAAGAAACTGCAAGGGTGTAAATGGCCATCTTTAGCCCTCTGAGATAACACCGCTCCTACTCCAACGGAGGAGGCATCCACCTCTAAGATGAAAGGAGAGTCGATGTCAGGCTGTTTCAGAACAGGCGCAGAGATGAACCTTTGTTTTAAAAGATGAAATGCTTGCATGGCTTCTTCAGACCACTTGGACGGGTTAGCACCCTTCTTAGTGAAAGCAGTAATAGGCGCCACAATGGTGGAAAAGTCTCGTATAAACTTTCGGTAATAGTTGGCGAACCCTAAGAACCTCTGGACCCCTTTGAGGGTTAAGGGTACCGGCCAATTTTGGATTGCTTGTAGTTTCTCAGGATCCATCTCTAGTCCGGAACCGGACACAATGTACCCTAGAAACGGAATGGACTTGACTTCAAAGACGCATTTTTCTAATTTGCAATAGAGATGATTGACACGGAGACGGGACAGAACCTCTTTAACCCAAAAACGATGTTCCTCTAAATCGTTGGCAAAAATGAGGATATCGTCTAGATAGACCACGACATGACGGTATAGAATGTCTCTGAAGATCTCATTGACAAAATGCTGGAAGACAGCTGGAGCATTGCTCAATCCGAAGGGCATGACGAGGTACTCATAATGTCCGTCACGGGTGTTAAAGGCGGTCTTCCACTCGTCACCCTCACGGATCCGGATGAGATTGTATGCACCTCGCAAGTCCAGCTTTGTAAAGATGGTAGCTCCGCTAACTCTGTCAAAGAGCTCAGTAATCAGGGGTAAAGGATAACGGTTCTTGATGGTAATGTCGTTCAAACCTCTGTAGTCGATGCACGGCCGCAGACCACCATCTTTCTTTTTTACAAAAAAGAAGCCTGCGCCGGCTGGAGAAGAAGAAGGTCGAATGAACCCCTTTGCTAGGTTCTCTTTAATATATTCCTCCATAGAATGCGTCTCAGGCAGAGACAATGGATAAGTTCGGCCTCGAGGTGGAACCTTCCCTGGAACGAGATCAATCGGACAGTCCCATTCTCTATGAGGAGGAAGGATATCAGCAGAAGCTTTACTGAACACATCCGTGAAATCTTGATATGGAGGAGGTGGAACATCAGACGACCTGGGGGAGGAAGAACAGACAGGCAATACTTTAAACAAACATGTCTCAGCACAGGAGGAACCCCATGCCAGGATTTGCGTAGTCGTCCAATCAATTGTAGGATTGTGAAGACGGAGCCATGGAAGGCCCAGGACCACAGGATGTGTGGCTCTTGGAATCACTAAAAGTGAAATAAGTTCGGAATGAAGAACTCCCACTCTCAGACGAACTGGTAGAGTCCTTAGAGCAATAACTGTATCAAAAATTTTACTGCCATCCACGGCAGTTAAGGAGATGGACGAAGGAAGTCTCTCGGTGGGTAGGGACCACCGTTTAACATAGGCTTCGGTAATAAAGTTCCCAGCTGCTCCGGAATCAAGGAGGGCAATGACGTTCCGATAACGTTGAGCAATTTGGAGCGACACTGGGAGATTACAATCATGAGGAGATGGAGAGGAGATCATTATTCCTAGCCGGCCCTCTCCTGGGCGAGCTAGGGTTTGGAGTTTTCCCGGACGTTCGGGACAGGCATTGATGGTGTGAGACGGAGCTGCACAGTAAAGGCAAAGAGACTCAGAGAGACGTCTTCGGCGCTCAGCAGGAGTTAAACGGGAACGGGCAAGTTGCATGGGCTCATCTTTAGATGGTGACAGTTGACGAGGAGGAGGAGCAGAAGATTTTGGAGCAGATGATCTTCCACGCTCAGTTGCTCTCTCTCTGAAACGTAAATCAACTTTCGTGCAGAGTGAGATTAGCTCATCTAACTTAGAAGGTAAGTCTCTGGTAGCTAACTCATCTTTAATACGCTCAGATAAGCCATGCCAGAATGCAGCATACAGGGCCTCGTCATTCCATGCCAGTTCGGATGCCAGGATCTGGAACTGTATCAGATATTGTCCTACAGTACGTGACCCCTGGCGTAAACGGAGAATCTCGGATGAAGCTGAGGTTACCCGGCCTGGCTCGTCGTAGATGCGCCTGAATGTTGACACGAAGGCAGTGTAGGAAGATAGCAGGGTGTCGGACCTCTCCCATAACGGTGATGCCCAATCAAGGGCTGAGCCACTGAGAAGAGAAATAATGTAGGCAATTTTTGTACGGTCACTGGGAAAATTGCCAGGTTGTAGCTCAAACTGAATCTCACACTGGTTGAGAAATCCCCTGCAGAATCTTGGAGATCCGTCAAATTTTGCTGGCGTTGGAAGATGAAGACGTGGAGCAGAAATGGGTAAGGTGGGTGGGGTTATAGCTGGAATCACTGTGGTTGACGCACCAGACGCGCCTGATCCACGGAGAGTTGTCTGAATCCCATCCAGCCGAGTAGAGAGATCCTGGAGACAGCGGATGATGTGGCCCTGTGCAGCCTCCTGATGTTCTAGTCGGGCTGCCAGTTCTTGCATCGGCCTGGCCGCTTGATCCTGGTCTCCGGCTGGATTCATTAGGTCAGTGCTTACTGTCACAACTGAGGGCCTGAGCTGACGGGAGGCAGCCTCAGTTGTAGGGGCTGAGATGTACCGGAACCTGGGAGATTGTATCAGACCCCTGGACATGTAAGTAACATGAATAATAACTGCCCGAAGGCGTGACCACGACAACTTGGATAAAAGTCAATGATGTTTATTATGACAACTCCGCAACACAGCAGCAGTAAAAGAAAACGTAAAAGTCAGCAAAGAATAAATACAGTTCCTGGGTACTACAGGATGGCAGGAGCCACAGGGCACTGGTAGTGTGAGATAGTTCTTATGATCTTCTAGATGGAAAGTCCTTACCAGGCCCGACTGTAGCAATGGAGATAACCCAGGATTGTGCCAGCTGGTGTTCCAGGAAAAGCTGGGTTGCTGAAGATAAAACAGCTGCTGTGGATACTGGCTGGAACCAGACTGTTGTTAGCACGGAGTGGATACTGGCTGGAACCAGTTAAATAATAAATGAACTTGGGAGCGATGAAATATGAACTGAAATGTAGAACTTGAGAGCGGAGAAATAATAATACCGGTGGAGAGTGGTAAAGTGTAGAAAGGACACCGGCCCTTTAAGGGAAGCTGTACTCTGCTGGAAGCTGAGCTGGAAGCAGGTAATGTTGTAGCTGGAAACAGATGAATCCACAATGGATTGGAGAGTCAAGCTACACCGCAGGTGGAATGCTGGTGCGGGTCTCTATGGTGGAAGTCTTGAGACAGGAGCTGGAACCTGGAAGACAATCACAGGAGAGAGACAAACAGGAACTAGGTTTGACAACCAAAGCACTGACGCCTTCCTTGCTCAGGCACAGTGTATTTATACCTGCAGCAAGGAAGGGATTGGCTAGGCAATTATGCAGATTATCAATACTGAGAACAGATTGGTGGAAATGATCAGCTGACAGAATCCAAGATGGCTGCGCCCATGCAGACACTTGGAGGGAAGTTTGGTTTGTAATCCATGTGGTAATGAAAACAGTAATGGCGGCGCCGGCCACCGGAGACAGGAGGCGCCAGGCTGACAGATGCACATCCAACCACGCGGACACAGCGGAGGCCGCGGCTGACGTAATCGCCACTCAGACACTCTGCATGCAGAAGTTCAGGGACGGCGGCGGAGGCCGCGGGAGACGCCATGCCAGGTGTAATATGGCGTTTACTGTGACAGCGTCCCAGAGTGACAGGAGAGGATACAGGAATGTACACATCAGGATAACAGATGGAATCCGGTCCTGGAGCGCTGAGCCAGCCTTAGGAGGCATCTGATGGGTAAGAAATGGCGTCCAGATACCCGGATCGTGACACACATGTTATATCTGCCCCCCCTGCAGTGCACATGGTTTTGCCCAACTGCTAACAAAATTCCTGCTGCGATCAACTTGGAATTACCCCCATTGACCGGTATTCAATTAGCTGTGGTAGATAAAGTACCAACCAATTAGCTCCTAGCTGTCATTTTGCAGGCTGTTTGAAAAATGGCAGTTAGCAGCTGATTAGTTGGTACTTTATCTCTCTTAACATTATCTCTCTACAAGCTTTGATAAATCTCCCTCAAAATGAGATGTGTGGCACGGAAATGACAGTGTGGGCTGCTGGCAAAGAAAACAGTATCTAAAGAATTATTTTTGGTCTCTGATCTCCCTGCAAAGTTAATTATTTTGCTAATTGTCTAGCTTCGCCATGCAGCAGACTGATGTTTGAATTTGCTATATAGATATAGCTTTGCTCGTGCTGCGGCATGTATGCCATAAAAAAGGGGTCTGCCGGTGGGCAGTGCCCGGCATTCCCACCCACAATCCCATAGAATTGCATGGTGTGAATGCAGTGTCAGTGCAAGTTTCTCATCATCCTAGGCAAAACTACAGCCCACTGCCCCCCCCCCCATTCACATTACATCATACAGTAGTGCTCCGTATTCATGCTATCTCACACAGAGCCCATTCGCATTCTGTCACTCAGTAGTACCACTTATACTAATTTTATCACACAGTATTGGTACCCCTTGTAACACATTATGCCATGCAGTAGTTTCTCTCATACACATTATGCCACACAGTAATGCTTCTTATACATTATGCCACACAGAAATGCCCCTTACACATTATGGCAGACAGAAATGCCCCTTACACATTATGCCACACAGTAATGTCCTTTACAACTTGTGCCACACAATAGTAGTGCCCCTTACAGATTATGCCACATTGCTGTGGCAACTCAGACTGGCTCACAGACTGCACTAGATTTGAAATGATGGAGGCAATGTCTTTGACATGGCTGTGTGCCAGTGCGACAGCTGTAATCAGCTGACGTGTAAAACAAAAATGTGTGCTCGTGCAAAAATGTAAATATATAAATAAATATGCATGTATTCCCATATGTGTTTAAAATATAGGTGGGTACAAACTACTACAGCTTTTCAAATTTATTTCTCACAAAAACATATAAAACCATAATGTGATTAGAGAACAATTTTATAAACAATAATATAAATTCTCATATAGCATATATACATAAAAACTGTTCTTTCTATTTTTATGGGATAATTGTGTCCCAAAGAGACTCGGCCACAGTGAAGGGATGTACTTTTAAGGGTTAAAGTACCTGTTGTGTACAGCTGTAAAAGTCTTGGTGCACGCACCTCATACTTTCTAGTGTGATGATTAATGTCCTCACTAGCAGTCCCCTCTCTCTATCACATTCGTCTGTGCGCCCCATCAACTGTCCTGATGTGATAGGCTCTCCCTCACTGCAGCCTGGCTAAGCTCTTGCCAATGTGGCAGCAGAGATGAGCGTAAGCTGGATTATTGCTTATTGCCAGGTGGATGTTTCCAGGATCCGTCAGCAAAGGGGGATCGGCAAATGCTTTCACCTCAGTGACCCTGGCTGGTGGCGAGGGTGACTGCTAGCAATGGCTAGCCTAACACAATGTCATTTATAAGTAAAATCAACTCTACGGGAGCGTGCTGCCCTCCAGTGGCCAGCACCCTTAGGCAGCTGCCTAAAGCAGTGAGAGCGGTGCCAAGGTGTACTGTGGTGGTTATTCAAGTTTGTTAGCAAACCAAAAAAACACACTAATAAGCCAAACCATGTGCACTGCGGTGTTGCAGATGTAACAAATGCAGAGAGATTTAGATTTTGGTGGGTTATATGGTTTCTGTGCAGGGTAAATACTGACTGCTTTATTTTTACGCTGCAATTTAGATTTAAGTTTGAAAACACCCCAAGTTTAAACAGGATAGTACATAGTGAAAGGAAGTAATACAATAGTTTCACAATAGAGTAAAGAAATCTGAAGACACAAGCCCACATTAAAAAGAAAAAAATTGCACATTCAAGTATGGAGTTCCTAGCCAGCACCAATTTCATTTTAAGCCATTCCTCAGGGCCCAGTGTCCCTCCCATATCCCATTCCCAAGCCAGCTACAGAGTCACCTTCACTGGTTGGGAATGTGCAAGGAGGAGGTGATAAAGGGGGGTAATCATAGGTGTGCGCAGGGCGGGTGCCTGGTGCGCACAGGCACCCCCTAATGTCTGACACCCCGGTCTCACATGCCTAATGCAGCGATCGCCGAGCAGGCTGATTACTGTCTCCTCTGCGCTGCACCCTGTCAGGACTGCATTACTGACCAGACGCCTGGGTTAATCTTGGGTGCCACTGACACCGGCTTTCAAATTCCTGGCTCCACCTCCATGTACAAAAACAGTGTGATGTGACGTGATTACGTCATGCTGCTCGCATGCCCACCTGTCACACCCGCCACATACACACCTCTCTCCTTCTATGCTATGCCAATACCAGCCACTGATGAGGAGCAGCATGCAACCAGCATTTTCCTTAGGAAGACAAATTCAATACTGGCAGGCGGCCGGCAGCAGCATTGACACGTCACTCGTTTTTCCAGCGACAGCAGTACTAGTCTGCGACTGTCAGTGTCAGTTTAGTTTAGTTACTGACTTGTAAGTAAGCTGCTGCAGCTTGCAGGGGAAAGAGAGGAGGAGCCAGACCAGGCTGAGGAGGAGCAGTGTAATTGCAGTTAGTGCCATCAGGGCTGTTTGGTGCACACCACAACATCTGACAATGTATCTGCTTTATTAGTATTGGTACAAAGGTGGATATTTTATATGCGTTGACCAGCAGGTGCTAGAAACGCCCAAAAGGCGGTGCTAGACACACCCACTCCAACGGTGCACCCTCTAATAAAATGTGCTGCGCACGCCAGTGGGGGTAATTCAGATCTGATCGCTGGGCAGTGATTTGTGCAGCCCTGCAATCAGATAGTCGCTGCCTACAAGGGGAGTGTATTTTCGCTGTGCAAGTGTGGGAACTTATGTGTAGCAGAGCTGAACAAACTGATTTTGTGCAGCCCAGGACTTGCTCAGCCACTGCGATCACATCAGCCTGTTCGGGACCGGATTTGACGTCAGACACCCTACCTTTAAACGCTTGGAAACGCCTGTGTTTTTCCAAACACTCCCTGAAAACGGTCAGTTGCCACCAACAAACGCCCTCTTCCTGTCAATCTCCTTGCGAACGCCCAAGCGAATGGATCCTTCGCACAAACCCGTTGCTGACCGGCGATCCCCTTGGCAGCCATGTGACGCGCCGGCGCAGTGCGGTGCATACACATGCGCAGTTCGGTTCTGATCACCCGCTGTGCAAAAACGCACAGCAGTGAGACACATCTGAATGACCCCCAAAGTCCTGTCTCAATAGCAAAGTGACCCTAGAGGAGAGCAAAGTGGTGTAGGATGAGGTACATGTAATGACTGGTAAAAGTAGCAAAGTTGTAAATATTGGAAAAAGACAGTGCTAGGGAGGCCATTCAAAATCCAGAAAGGAGCAAATAGGGCTAGGAAAAAAAATGTTATGTTTGGGCCAAATGTAAAATAGTTCTGGTCCAGTGTGGTAAGGATAACAGGATTGTTCCATATGGCAGTTCAGAGGGGGTTTGCAGACAGTAATTTAATATATTGGGCGGTAAGTACTGAGCATTGCAGCGAAATGCGGTACATCCCTCCACTTACTGGGGACATGCTAATAACATATATAGCTACTTATGCGATTATATGCAAAAAGAACTGCTCTCCTGATAAGAGCTGCCCTTTGTGATGTTGGGACGTTCAGGTTTAGGACCCGGGAGTCCCTCTGTGCATGTTCATAGGGACGTGGTAGCGGTGGAGGGAAGTTGTGCCTTGTAAATGATCGTTGCTTTAAGAATACGGGCAGATTTGCAGACATTACCGAACAGGCTGCACGTCGCAAACTATTACATGTTGCCTTATACAGTACATGTATGTAGGGGGGGGGGGGGGGGGGGGCAGAACAGATTGGGGGAGGAAGCTGAGTAGGACAGAGTGGGGAGTGACGGGACAGAATAATGGACAGAGTGAAAAGCTAGGCAAGACAGGGTGGGGGTGCAGCAGTGGATAAAGATGGGGTGGGGCACGTGGCAGAGCATGATAGCTGTGGACAGAGAGGGGGCAAGGCTGGACAGGACAGAGCACTGGTAGACTGAGATGACTATGGGGTATACAATTTTTTAGAAATCTGTTTTACAAATCTGAAACAGTCCCTCTGTTAGCGCCTAATGGAATTGCCCACCCACCCCCTGCAAAAAAAGCAACACATAAATATTAAGTGCAGCTGAACTATTTACCAAATACAGTATTAAAAATAAGATTTTACTTACCGATAAATCTATTTCTCGTAGTCCGTAGTGGATGCTGGGGACTCCGTCAGGACCATGGGGGGATTAGCGGCTCCGCAGGAGACAGGGCACAAAAATAAAGCTTTAGGATCAGGTGGTGTGCACTGGCTCCTCCCCCTATGACCCTCCTCCAAGCCTCAGTTAGGATACTGTGCCCAGACGAGCGTACACAATAAGGAAGGATTTTGAATCCCGGGTAAGACTCATACCAGCCACACCAATCACACCGTACAACTTGTGATCTGAACCCAGTTAACAGTATGACAACGTAGGAGCCTCTGAACAGACGGCTCACAACAAGAACAACCCGATTTTTTTGTAACAATAACTAGAGATGAGCGGGTTCGGTTTCTTTGAATCCGAACCCGCACGAACTTCACTTTTTTTTTCACGGGTCCGAGCGACTCGGATCTTCCCGCCTTGCTCGGTTAACCCGAGCGCGCCCGAACGTCATCATGACGCTGTCGGATTCTCGCGAGACTCGGATTCTATATAAGGAGCCGCGCGTCGCCGCCATTTTCACACGTGCATTGAGATTGATAGGGAGAGGACGTGGCTGGCGTCCTCTCCATTAGAATAGATTAGAAGAGAGAGAGAGAGAGAGAGATTGTGCAGACAGAGTTTACCACAGTGACCAGTGCAGTTGTTGTTAAGTTAACTTTTATTTAATATATCCGTTCTCTGCTATATCCGTTCTCTGCCTGAAAAAAACGATACACAGCAGTCACACAGTGTGACTCAGTCTGTGTGCACTCAGCTCAGCCCAGTGTGCTGCACATCAATGTATAAAAGCTTATAATAATTGTGGGGGAGACTGGGGAGCACTGCAGGTTGTTATAGCAGGAGCCAGGAGTACATAATATTATATTAATTTAAAATTAAACAGTGCACACTTTTGCTGCAGGAGTGCCACTGCCAGTGTGACTAGTGGTGACCAGTGCCTGACCACCAGTATAGTAGTATATTGTTGTATACTATCTCTTTATCAACCAGTCTATATTAGCAGCAGACACAGTACAGTGCGGTAGTTCACGGCTGTGGCTACCTCTGTGTCGGCAGTCGGCACTCGGCAGGCAGTCCGTCCATCCATAATTGTATAATTATATACCACCTAACCGTGGTATTTTTTTTTCTTTCTTTATACCGTCGTCATAGTCATACTAGTTGTTACGAGTATACTACTATCTCTTTATCAACCAGTGTACAGTGCGGTAGTTCACGGCTGTGGCTACCTCTGTGTCGGCAGTCGGCAGGCAGTCCGTCCATCCATAATTGTATTATTAGAATATATACCACCTAACCGTGGTTTTTTTTTCATTCTTTATACCGTCATAGTGTCATACTAGTTGTTACGAGTATACTACTATCTCTTTATCAACCAGTGTACAGTGCGGTAGTTCACGGCTGTGGCTACCTCTGTGTCGGCAGTCGGCAGGCAGTCCGTCCATCCATAATTGTATTATAATATATACCACCTAACCGTGGTTTTTTTTTCATTCTTTATACCGTCATAGTGTCATACTAGTTGTTACGAGTATACTACTATCTCTTTATCAACCAGTGTACAGTGCGGTAGTTCACGGCTGTGGCTACCTCTGTGTCGGCAGTCGGCAGGCAGTCCGTCCATCCATAATTGTATTATAATATATACCACCTAACCGTGGTTTTTTTTTCATTCTTTATACCGTCATAGTCAGTCATACTAGTTGTTACGAGTATACTACTATCTCTTTATCAACCAGTGTACAGTGCGGTAGTTCACGGCTGTGGCTACCTCTGTGTCGGCACTCGGCAGGCAGTCCGTCCATCCATAATTGTATTATAATATATACCACCTAACCGTGGTTTTTTTTTCATTCTTTATACCGTCATAGTGTCATACTAGTTGTTACGAGTATACTACTATCTCTTTATCAACCAGTGTACAGTGCGGTAGTTCACGGCTGTGGCTACCTCTGTGTCGGCAGTCGGCAGGCAGTCCGTCCATCCATAATTGTATTATAATATATACCACCTAACCGTGGTTTTTTTTTCATTCTTTATACCGTCATAGTGTCATACTAGTTGTTACGAGTATACTACTATCTCTTTATCAACCAGTGTACAGTGCGGTAGTTCACGGCTGTGGCTACCTCTGTGTCGGCAGTCGGCAGGCAGTCCGTCCATCCATAATTGTATTATAATATATACCACCTAACCGTGGTTTTTTTTTCATTCTTTATACCGTCATAGTCAGTCATACTAGTTGTTACGAGTATACTACTATCTCTTTATCAACCAGTGTACAGTGCGGTAGTTCACGGCTGTGGCTACCTCTGTGTCGGAACTCGGCAGGCAGTCCGTCCATCCATAATTGTATTACAATATATACCACCTAACCGTGGTTTTTTTTTCATTCTTTATACCGTCATAGTCAGTCATACTAGTTGTTACGAGTATACTACTATCTCTTTATCAACCAGTGTACAGTGCGGTAGTTCACGGCTGTGGCTACCTCTGTGTCGGCACTCGGCAGGCAGTCCGTCCATCCATAATTGTATTACAATATATACCACCTAACCGTGGTTTTTTTATACCACCTAACCGTGGCAGTCCGTCCATAATTGTATACTAGTATCCAATCCATCCATCTCCATTGTTTACCTGAGGTGCCTTTTAGTTCTGCCTATAAAATATGGAGAACAAAAAAGTTGAGGTTCCAAAATTAGGGAAAGATCAAGATCCACTTCCACCTCGTGCTGAAGCTGCTGCCACTAGTCATGGCCGAGACGATGAAATGCCAGCAACGTCGTCTGCCAAGGCCGATGCCCAATGTCATAGTACAGAGCATGTCAAATCCAAAACACCAAATATCAGTAAAAAGCCTCTTTTTTTCTTTGCGTCATGTGCTGTTTGGGGAGGGTTTTTTGGAAGGAACATCCTGCGTGACACTGCAGTGCCTCTCCTAGATGGGCCCGGTGTTTGTGTCGGCCACTAGGGTCGCTAATCTTACTCACACAGCTACCTCATTGCGCCTCTTTTTTTCTTTGCGTCATGTGCTGTTTGGGGAGGGTTTTTTGGAAGGGACATCCTGCGTGACACTGCAGTGCCACTCCTAGATGGGCCCGGTGTTTGTGTCGGCCACTAGGGTCGCTTATCTTACTCACACAGCGACCTCGGTGCAAATTTTAGGACTAAAAATAATATTGTGAGGTGTGAGGTATTCAGAATAGACTGAAAATGAGTGTAAATTATGGTTTTTGAGGTTAATAATACTTTGGGATCAAAATGACCCCCAAATTCTATGATTTAAGCTGTTTTTTAGTGTTTTTGGAAAAAAACACCCGAATCCAAAACACACCCGAATCCGACAAAAATAATTCGGTGAGGTTTTGCCAAAACGCGTTCGAACCCAAAACACGGCCGCGGAACCGAACCCAAAACCAAAACACAAAACCCGAAAAATTTCAGGCGCTCATCTCTAACAATAACTATGTACAAGTATTGCAGACAATCCGCACTTGGGATGGGCGCCCAGCATCCACTACGGACTACGAGAAATAGATTTATCGGTAAGTAAAATCTTATTTTCTCTAACGTCCTAGTGGATGCTGGGGACTCCGTCAGGACCATGGGGATTATACCAAAGCTCCCAAACGGGCGGGAGAGTGCGGATGACTCTGCAGCACCGAATGAGAGAACTCCAGGTCCTCTTTAGCCAGGGTATCAAATTTGTAGAATTTTACAAACGTGTTCTCCCCCGACCACGTAGCTGCTCGGCAGAGTTGTAATGCCGAGACCCCTCGGGCAGCCGCCCAAGATGAGCCCACCTTCCTTGTGGAATGGACCTTGACAGATTTAGGCTGTGGCAGGCTTGCCACAGAATGTGCAAGTTGAATTGTGCTACAAATCCAACGAGCAATCGTCTGCTTAGAAGCAGGAGCACCCAGTATATTTATGTGAAGAGACATCTCCAGGCTTGACCATACTCCCTGGAAGTTTCTTCCCTGTGTGACCGCTCCCCAGCCTCTCAGACTGGCATCCGTGGTCACCAGGACCCAGTCCTGTATGCCGAATCTGCGGCCTTCTAACAGATGAGCACTCTGCAACCACCACAGAAGAGACACCCTTGTCCGTGGCGATAAGGTTATCCGCTGATGCATCTGCAGATGCGATCCGGACCATTTGTCTAGCAGATCCCACTGAAAAGTTCGTGCGTGGAATCTGCCGAATGGGATTGCTTCGTAAGAAGCCACCATCTTTCCCAGGACTCTTGTGCATTGATGCACAGACACTTTTCCTGGTTTAAGGAGGTTCCTGACAAGTTCGGATAACTCCTTGGCTTTCTCCTCCGGAAGAAACACCTTTTTCTGAACCGTGTCCAGAATCATTCCCAGGAACAGCAGACGTGTTGTCGGGGTCAACTGAGATTTTGGGAAATTCAGAATCCACCCGTGTTGTTGCAGCACTACTTGGGTTAGTGCTACTCCGTCCTCCAGCTGTTCTCTGGACCTTGCCCTTATCAGGAGATCGTCCAAGTAAGGGATAATTAATACGCCTCTTCTTCGCAGAAGAATCATCATTTCGGCCATTACCTTGGTAAAGACCCGAGGTGCCGTGGACAATCCAAACGGCAGCGTCTGAAACTGATAATGACAGTTTTGCACCACGAACCTGAGGTACCCTTGATGTGAAGGGCAAATTGGGACATGCAGGTAAGCATCTTTTATGTCCAGGGACACCATAAAGTCCCCTTCTTCCAGATTCGCTATCACTGCTCTGAGTGATTCCATCTTGAACTTGAATTTTTGTATGTACAGGTTCAAAGATTTCAGATTTAGAATAGGTCTTACCGAGCCGTCCGGCTTCGGTACCACAAATAGCGTGGAGTAATACCCCTTTCCCTGTTGTAGGAGGGGTACCTTGACTATCACCTGCTGAGAAAACAGCTTGTGAATGGCTTCCAATACCGTCGCCCTGTCTGAGGGAGACGTTGGCAAAGCAGACTTTAGGAACCGGCGAGGGGGAGACTTCTCGAATTCCAACCTGTAACCCTGAGATACTACCTGCAGGATCCAGGGGTCCACCTGTGAGCAAGCCCACTGCGCGCTGAAATTCTTGAGTCGACCCCCCACCGCTCCTGAGTCCGCTTGTAAAGCCCCAGCGTCATGCTGAGGGCTTTGCAGAACCCGCGGAGGGCTTCTGTTCCTGGGAAGGGGCTGCTTGCTGCCCTCTCTTACCCTTTCCTCTGCCTCGGGGCAGATATGACTGTCCTTTTGCCCGCTTGTTCTTATAGGACCGAAAGGACTGCGGTTGAAAAGACGGTGTCTTTTTCTGTTGGGAGGGGGTCTGAGGTAAAAAGGTGGATTTCCCGGCAGTTGCCGTGGCCATCAAATCCGATAGACCGACGCCAAATAATTCCTCCCCTTTATACGGCAATACTTCCATATGCCGTTTGGAATCCGCATCACCTGACCACTGTCGTGTCCATAAACTTCTTCTGGCAGATATGGACATCGCACTTACTCTCGATGCCAGAGTGCAAATATCCCTCTGAGCATCTCGCATATAAAGAAAAGCATCCTTTAATTGCTCTAAAGTCTGTAAAATACTGTCCCTATCCAGGGTATCAATATTTTCAGTCAGGGAATCCGACCAGACCACTCCAGCACTGCACATCCAGGCTGAGGCGATGGCTGGTCGCAGTATAACACCAGTATGTGTGTATATACTTTTTAGAGTAGTTTCCAGCCTTCTATCAGCTGGATCCTTGAGGGCGGCCGTATCAGGAGACGGTAACGCCACTTGTTTTGATAAGCGTGTGAGCGCCTTATCCACCTTAGGGGGTGTTTCCCAGCGCGCCCTAACCTCTGGCGGGAAAGGGTATAATGCCAATAACTTTTTAGAAATTAGCCCTTTTCTATCTGGGTTAACCCACGCTTCATCACATACATCATTCAATTCCTCTGATTCAGGAAAAAATAAGAATTTACTTACCGATAATTCTATTTCTCGTAGTCCGTAGTGGATGCTGGGGACTCCGTCAGGACCATGGGGAATAGCGGCTCCGCAGGAGACAGGGCACAAAAATAAAGCTTTAGGATTAGGTGGTGTGTACTGGCTCCTCCCCCTATGACCCTCCTCCAAGCCTCAGTTAGGATACTGTGCCCGGACGAGCGTACACAATAAGGAAGGATATTGAATCCCGGGTAAGACTCATACCAGCCACACCAATCACACCGTATAACTTGTGATCTGAACCCAGTTAACAGTATGACAAACGTAGGAGCCTCTGAACAGACGGCTCACAACAATAACAACCCGAATTTGTTTGTAACAATAACTATGTACAAGTATTGCAGACAATCCGCACTTGGGATGGGCGCCCAGCATCCACTACGGACTACGAGAAATAGAATTATCGGTAAGTAAATTCTTATTTTCTCTAACGTCCTAAGTGGATGCTGGGGACTCCGTCAGGACCATGGGGATTATACCAAAGCTCCCAAACGGGCGGGAGAGTGCGGATGACTCTGCAGCACCGAATGAGAGAACTCAAGGTCCTCCTCAGCCAGGGTATCAAATTTGTAGAATTTTGCAAACGTGTTTGCCCCTGACCAAGTAGCAGCTCGGCAGAGTTGTAATGCCGAGACCCCCCGGGCAGCCGCCCAGGATGAGCCCACTTTCCTTGTGGAATGGGCCTTGACAGATTTAGGTTGTGGCAAGCCTGCCACAGAATGTGCAAGTTGAATTGTGCTACAAATCCAACGAGCAATCGTCTGCTTAGAAGCAGGAGCACCCATCTTGTTGGGTGCATACAATATAAACAGTGAGTCAGACTTTCTGACTCCCGCCGTTCTTGAAATATATATTTTCAATGCCCGGACCACGTCCAACAACTTGGAATCCTCCAAATCGTTAGTAGCCGCAGGCACCACAATAGGCTGGTTCAGGTGAAACGCTGACACCACCTTAGGCAGAAAATGAGGACGCGTCCGCAGTTCTGCCCTGTCCGTATGGAAAATCAGATATGGGCTCTTATATGATAAAGCCGCCAATTCTGATACTCTCCTGGCTGAAGCCAGGGCCAGTAGCATGGTTACTTTCCATGTAAGATACTTCAACTCCACCGATTTGAGCGGCTCAAACCAATGGGATTTGAGAAAATCCAAGACTACATTAAGATCCCACGGTGCCACTGGGGGCACAACCGGGGGCTGTATATGTAGTACTCCTTTTACAAATGTCTGGACTTCAGGAACTGAAGCCAATTCTTTCTGGAAGAAAATCGACAGGGCCGAAATTTGAACCTTAATGGACCCCAATTTGAGGCCCATAGACAATCCTGTTTGCAGGAAATGTAGGAATCGACCCAGTTGAAATTCCTCCGTGGGGGCCTTCCTGGCCTCACACCACGCAACATATTTCCTCCAAATGCGGTGATAATGTTGTGCAGTCACCTCCTTCCTGGCTTTTACCAGTGTAGGAATGACCTCTTCCGGAATGCCTTTTTCCCTTAGAATTCGGCGTTCAACCGCCATGCCGTCAAACGCAGCTGCGGTAAGTCTTGGAATAGACACGGTCCCTGCTGAAGCAGGTCCCGTCTTAGAGGTAGAGGCCACGGATCCTCCGTGAGCATCTCTTGAAGTTCCGGGTACCAAGTTCTTCTTGGCCAATCCGGAGCCACTAGTATCGTTCTTACTCCCTTTTGCCGTATAATTCTCAGTACTTTTGGTATGAGAGGCAGAGGAGGGAACACATACACTGACTGGAACACCCACGGTGTTACCAGAGCGTCCACAGCTATTGCCTGAGGGTCTCTTGACCTGGCGCAATACCTGTCCAGTTTTTTGTTGAGGCGGGACGCCATCATATCCACCATTGGTTTTTCCCAACGGTTCACAATCATGTGGAAGACTTCTGGATGAAGTCCCCACTCTCCCGGGTGTAGATCGTGTCTGCTGAGGAAGTCTGCTTCCCAGTTGTCCACTCCCGGAATGAATACTGCTGACAGTGCTATCACATGATCTTCCGCCCAGCGAAGAATCCTTGCAGCTTCTGCCATTGCTGTCCTGCTTCTTGTGCCGCCCTGTCTGCTTACGTGGGCGACTGCCGTGATGTTGTCCGACTGGATCAACACCGGCTGACCCTGAAGCAGGGGTTTTGCCAGACTTAGAGCATTGTAAATCGCTCTTAGCTCCAGTATATTTATGTGAAGAGACATCTCCAGGCTTGACCATACTCCCTGGAAGTTTCTTCCCTGTGTGACCGCTCCCCAGCCTCTCAGACTGGCATCCGTGGTCACCAGGACCCAGTCCTGTATGCCGAATCTGCGGCCCTCTAACAGATGAGCACTCTGCAACCACCACAGAAGAGACACCCTTGTCCGTGGCGATAAGGTTATCCGCTGATGCATCTGCAGATGTGATCCGGACCATTTGTCCAGCAGATCCCACTGAAAAGTTCGTGCGTGGAATCTGCCGAATGGAATCGCTTCGTAAGAAGCCACCATCTTTCCCAGGACTCTTGTGCATTGATGCACAGACACTTTCCCTGGTTTTAGGAGGTTCCTGACAAGTTCGGATAACTCCCTGGCTTTCTCCTCCGGAAGAAACACCTTTTTCTGAACCGTGTCCAGAATCATTCCCAGGAACAGCAGACGTGTCATCGGGGTCAACTGAGATTTTGGAAAATTCAGAATCCACCCGTGTTGTTGCAGCACTAGTCGGGTTAGTGCTACTCCGTCCTCCAGCTGTTCTCTGGACCTTGCCCTTATCAGGAGATCGTCCAAGTAAGGGATAATTAATACGCCTCTTCTTCGCAGAAGAATCATCATTTCGGCCATTACCTTGGTAAAGACCCGAGGTGCCGTGGACAATCCAAACGGCAGCGTCTGAAACTGATAATGACAGTTTTGCACCACGAACCTGAGGTACCCTTGATGTGAAGGGCAAATTGGGACATGCAGGTAAGCATCCTTTATGTCCAGGGACACCATAAAGTCCCCTTCTTCCAGATTCGCTATCACTGCTCTGAGTGACTCCATCTTGAACTTGAATTTTTGTATGTACAGGTTCAAAGATTTGAGATTTAGAATAGGTCTTACCGAGCCGTCCGGCTTCGGTACCACAAATAGCGTGGAGTAATACCCCTTTCCCTGTTGTAGGAGGGGTACCTTGACTATCACCTGCTGAGAAAACAGCTTGTGAATGGCTTCCAATACCGTCGCCCTGTCTGAGGGAGACGTTGGCAAAGCAGACTTTAGGAACCTGCGAGGGGGAGACTTCTCGAATTCCAACCTGTAACCCTGAGATACTACCTGCAGGATCCAGGGGTCCACCTGTGAGCAAGCCCACTGTGCGCTGAAATTCTTGAGTCGACCCCCCACCGCTCCTGAGTCCGCTTGTAAGGCCCCAGCGTCATGCTGAGGGCTTTGCAGAACCCTGAGAGGGCTTCTGTTCCTGGGCAGGGGCTGCTTGCTGCCCTCTCTTACCCCTTCCTCTGCCCCGAGGCAGATATGACTGTCCTTTTGTCCGCTTGTTCTTATAGGACCGAAAGGACTGCGGCTGAAAAGACGGTGTCTTTTTCTGTTGGGAGGGGGTCTGAGGTAAAAAGATGGATTTTCCGGCAGTTGCCGTGGCCACCAGATCCGATAGACCGACGCCAAATAATTCCTCCCCTTTATACGGCAATACTTCTATATGTCGTTTGGAATCCGCATCACCTGACCACTGTCGCGTCCATAAACTCCTTCTGGCAGATATGGACATCGCATTTACTCTCGATGCCAGAGTGCAAATATCTCTCTGAGCATCTCGCATATAAAGGAAAGCATCCTTTAATTGCTCTATAGTCAATAAAATACTGTCCCTATCCAGGGTATCAATATTTTCAGTCAGGGAATCCAACCAGACGACCCCAGCACTGCACATCCAGGCTGAGGCGATGGCTGGTCACAGTATAACACCAGTATGTGTGTATATACTTTTTAGGGTAGTTTCCAGTCTCCTATCAGCTGGATCCCTGAGGGCGGCCGTATCAGGAGACGGTAACGCCACTTGTTTTGATAAGCGTGTGAGCGCCTTATCCACCCTAGGGGGTGTTTCCCAGCGCGCCCTAACCTCTGGCGGGAAAGGGTATAATGCTAATAACTTTTTTGAAATTAGCACTTTTCTATCTGGGTTAACCCACGCTTCATCACATACATCATTTAATTCCTCTGATTCAGGAAAAACTACAGGTAGTTTTTTCACCCCCCACATAATACCCCTTTTTGTGGTACTTGCAGTATCAGAGATATGCAAAGCCTCCTTCATTGCCGTGATCATATAACGTGTGGCCCTACTTGAAAATACGTTTGTTTCATCACCGTCGACACTAGATTCAGTGTCTGTGTCTGGGTCTGTGTCGACCGACTGAGGTAAAGGGCGCTTTACAGCCCCTGACGGTGTCTGAGACGCCTGGGCAGGTACTAACTGGTTTGCCGGCCGTCTCATGTCGTCAACTGATTTTTGTAATGTGCTGACATTATCACGTAATTCCATAAACAAAGCCATCCATTCCGGTGTCGACTCCCTGGGGGGTGACATCACCATTATCGGCAATTGCTCTGCCTCCACACCAACATCGTCCTCATACATGTCGACACACACGTACCGACACACAGCAGGCACACAGGGAATGCTCTTATCGAAGACAGGACCCCACTAGCCCTTTGGGGAGACAGAGGGAGAGTTTGCCAGCACACACCCAAGCGCTATAATATATATGGGAACAACCTTATATAAGTGTTGTTCCTTATAGCAGCTTAAATATATCAAAATATCGCCAAAAAATGCCCCCCCTCTCTGTTTTACCCTGTTTCTGTAGTGCAGTGCAGGGGAGAGTCCTGGGAGCCTTCCTCACAGCGGAGCTGAGCAGGAAAATGGCGCTGTGTGCTGAGGAGAATAAGCCCCGCCCCCTATTTCGGCGGGCTTTTCTCCCGGAGTTTTAGATATCTGGCATGGGTTAAATACATACATATAGCCTCAATGGCTATATGTGATGTATTCTTTTGCCATAAAGGTATTAAATATTGCTGCCCAGGGCGCCCCCAGCAGCGCCCTGCACCCTCCGTGACCGCTTGGTGTGAAGTGTGTGACAACAATGGCGCACAGCTGCAGTGCTGTGCGCTACCTTCATGAAGACTGAAGAGCCTTCTGCCGCCTGTTTCCGGACCTTCAATCTTCAGCATCTGTAAGGGGGGTCGGCGGCGCGGCTCCGGGACGAACCCCAGGGTGAGACCTGTGTTCCGACTCCCTCTGGAGCTAATGGTGTCCAGTAGCCTAAGAATCCAATCCATCCTGCACGCAAGTGAGTTGAAATTCTCTCCCCTAAGTCCCTCGATGCAGTGAGCCTGTTGCCAGCAGGACTCACTGAAAATAAAAAACCTAAAAACTTTTTCTAAGCAGCTCTTTAGGAGAGCCACCTAGATTGCACCCTGCTCGGACGGGCACAAAAACCTAACTGAGGCTTGGAGGAGGGTCATAGGGGGAGGAGTCAGTACACACCACCTAATCCTAAAGCTTTATTTTTGTGCCCTGTCTCCTGCGGAGCCGCTATTCCCCATGGTCCTGACGGAGTCCCCAGCATCCACTTAGGACGTTAGAGAAACTACAGGTAGTTTTTTCACCCCCCACATAATACCCCTTTTTGTGGTACTTGTAGTATCAGAGATATGCAAAGTCTCCTTCATTGCCGTGATCATATAACGTGTGGCCCTACTGGAAAATACGTTTGTTTCTTCACCGTCGACACTAGATTCAGTGTCCGTGTCTGGGTCTGTATCGACCGACTGAGGTAAAGGGCGTTTTACAGCCCCTGACGGTGTCTGAGACGCCTGGGCAGGTACCAACTGGTTTGACGGCCGTCTCATGTCGTCAACTGATTTTTGTAATGTGCTGACATTATAACGTAATTCCATAAACAAAGCCATCCATTCCGGCGTCGACTCCCTAGGGGGTGACATCACCATTACCGGCAATTGCTCTGCCTCCACACCAACATCGTCCTCATACATGTCGACACACACGTACCGACACACAGTAGACACACAGGGAATGCTCTATTGAAGACAGGACCCCACTAGCCCTTTGGGGAGACAGAGGGAGAGTTTGCCAGCACACACCCAAGCGCTATAATATATATGGGAACAACCCTATATAAGTGCTGTATCCTTATAGCAGCTTAAATATATTAATATCGCCAAAAAAAGTGCCCCCCCTCTCTGTTTTACCCTGTTTCTGTAGTGCAGTGTAGGGGAGAGTCCTGGGAGCCTTCCTCACAGCGGAGCTGAGCAGGAAAATGGCGCTGTGTGCTGAGGAGAATAAGCCCCGCCCCCTATTTCGGCGGGCTCTTCTCCGTAATCTGTGAGATCTGGCAGGGGTTAAATACATCCATATAGCCTCAAAGGGCTATATGTGATGTATTTTTAGCCATAAAAAGGTATTATATATTGCTGCCCAGGGCGCCCCCCCAACGCCCTGCACCCTCCGTGACCGCTGTGTGAAGTGTGCTGACAACAATGGCGCACAGCTGCAGTGCTGTGCGCTACCTCAGGAAGACTGAAGAGTCTTCTGCCGCCTGCTTCTGGACCTCTTCCATCTTCGGCATCTGCAAGGGGGGTCGGCGGCGCGGCTCCG
Source organism: Pseudophryne corroboree (assembly GCF_028390025.1). Lineage (NCBI taxonomy): Eukaryota > Metazoa > Chordata > Amphibia > Anura > Myobatrachidae > Pseudophryne > Pseudophryne corroboree. The sequence goes on along the minus strand of NC_086445.1, from coordinate 420,710,388 downwards.
GGACGAACCCCAGGGTGAGACCTGTGTTCCGACTCCCTCTGGAGCTAATGGTGTCCAGTAGCCTAAGAAGCCAATCCATCCTGCACGCAGATGAGTTCACTTCTCTCCCCTAAGTCCCTCGATGCAGTGAGCCTGTTGCCAGCAGGACTCACTGAAAATAAAAAACCTAAAAACTTTTTCTAAGCAGCTCTTTAGGAGAGCCACCTAGATTGCACCCTGCTCGGACGGGCACAAAAACCTAACTGAGGCTTGGAGGAGGGTCATAGGGGGAGGAGCCAGTGCACACCACCTGATCCTAAAGCTTTATTTTTGTGCCCTGTCTCCTGCGGAGCCGCTAATCCCCCCATGGTCCTGACGGAGTCCCCAGCATCCACTAGGACGTTAGAGAAAGGAAGATAGATATGGCTGTCTAAGCAACTTTCAGTTCTTAAAAGTGCAAAGAAACCTGCATATAAGAAGATGGGTGGATTTGCAGGCAGTTGATTAGGTCAGAAAAATACAGAGGATTATTTTGGCTCAGAAACTAAGGGGGTAATTCTGAGTTGATTGCAGCAGCAAGGCAGATATAACATTTGCAGAGAGCGTTAGAGTTGGTTTGGTTTTGTTTCTGTGCGGGGTAAAAACTGGCTGCTTTATTTTTACACTGCACTGCTTTATTTTTACACTGCAATTTAGATTTCAGTTTGAATACACCCTACCCAAATCTAACTCTCTCTGTACATGTTATATCTGTTCCCCGTGCAGTGCACTTGGTTTTGCCCAACTGCTAACAAATTTGCTGCTGCAATCAACTCAGAATTAGGCCCTAAAGCGATAGATCAATGTGAATCAAGGAATATTGGGGGTAATTCCGAGTTGATGGCTACAGGAACTTTGGGGGTAATTCCAAGTTGATCGCAGCAGGATTTTTGATAGCAATTGGGCAAAACCATGTGCACTGCAGGGGAGGCAGATATAACATGTGCAGAAAGAGGTAGATTTGGGCGGGTTATTTTATTTCTGCGCAGGGTAAATACTGGCTGCTTTATTTTTACACTGCAAATTAGATTGCAGATTGAACACACCCCACCCAAATCTAACTCTCTCTGCACATGTTATATCTGCCTCCCCTGCAGTGCACATGGTTTTGCCCAATTGCTAACAAAAATCCTGCTGCGATCAACTTGGAATTACCCCCTTTGTTAGCAGTTGGGCAAAACCATGTGCACTGCAGGGGAGGCAGATTTAACATGTGCAGAGAGAGTTTGATTTGGGTGTGGTGTGTTCAATCTGCAATCTAAATTGCAGTGTAAAAATAAAGCAGCCAATATTTACCCTGCACAGAAACAAAATAATCCACCCAAATCTAACTCTTTCTGCATGTTATATCTTCCTTCCCTGCAGTGCACATGGTTTTGCCCAACTGCTAACAAAGTTCCTGCTGCGATCAACTCAGAATCACCCCCATAGGCTATTTAAATTTTAGCAAGAATTTTCACACAGTATCTCACAATAAGATGCTGAAAATACTTGGATTGGAGTTGTACTCAAAGATATTTGAAATGTTAAATGCATGGAAAAAGTACAGTAGGCGGAGTGATGCAATCAAATGTTTCATTTAAATGAAGGATTGTATCCAGTCCAGTATCTCACGTGTCAGTCTTAGATCCTGTTTTGTTTCATTTATTATTTTGTTGCTAATATGTAGTCATAATAAAAAGTATGAAATCTTACTTTTAATACAGGATGAGGTAAAAATAAACCCCCAGATTTCAAAGGTTAACAAAAAAAAGGCACGGTAAATGCTATTCACAATTTTAGTACATACTGTAATCTAAAATAATTATGATGTCCAGATGGTGCCCTTCATTCCTGATACACATATGCAGTCAATTTCTGAAATTTGCATCACTCGGCAGGTAATTTCCGGCGTTATCGCTGCAATTTCTTGATGAAGCTCACTTTTATTTGTCTGGCTACGTTAACTATCAATTTTCGTTACTGGGCGGAAAACAGTCCTCATCAGCATCATGAAAGGCCTCTGCACAGCCAGCGGGGCCATCTGAAAGCTGAGGTCTACAAACATCAACCAAGAATCATTAATGAACTGAAGGCTGCTATACACCAAGAAATGATGATATCATATTCAAAACCAATTGAAAATAAACTGTATTCCATGGTACTAAAATTTTGAGTAGCATTTAGCATGCCTTTTTTGTTAACCTTTAAAATCTGCAAGGTTTTTTTTTGCCTCACCCTGTACCTTAAAAAGTAAAACAGTTTGTGTCGGACAAAAAACCCTGAAAGCACAATATAGAATGTTTTTTTGTTGTGACAGCTACAATGTAAAGATATCTTGTGACAGCTACAATGTAAAGATATCTTGGATCTTGTAGATGATATGGAGGTAAGCAAACAGCATAGTCGGCAGTGGGGACAGCTAGCATAATACTTAGAATACCTTTATGTGCAGGGAGAGGTATTATTAGCAGGAAGAGGGAGGTTATTTTGCCGCAATATAGGTCATTGGTAAAACACGCTTTGAGTGCTGTTTGTAGTTCTGGAGGTCCTTTTCCCAACAACACATTAATATTATGGACACGTATAATAAGCTGCGGCTTGCAGGTTATAACGTCCGGTCATTGATAGGGGACCGAGACGCCTCCGAACTTCCGCTCCCCGGTCGCCAGCTCTATGGCAACCGGGAAGCTGGGTTCTTCCAGCGTTCGGGGGTTGCTAGGCAGCGGGGGAGCCGGGGATTTCCTCTGTGAAGGTGGAAGGCTGTGGACGTGATACAGCACAGCTGCAGGGATTTTTTTTTTTATTATATGGAGGTTGGCTGTGCTGTGATCTCATTGGCTCCTATATCCTATATATGTGTTCTCTGCCTCTCATTCCTGGCTGATTATAGTCACTGGTCGCAGCGGGAGCCCTTGTCTCTGGGTCCTGTCCTAGCCTGTGGATATCTCCCTCTGTTTTGTCTGTGTCCACTTCCTGACCGTGTTCCTGTATCCAGCGCAGGTTTAGTACCATAGTTGTTGTGCCATTTTTGCTTTATATTTCTTACACTTCAAGCCCTATACCTCTGTTATACACTTGTGCACCAATGTTTCTTTCTCCTCCTGAACTGCAGGTTACTTCCCCAGATTTGGGGTACTTTGTGTTATAGTCTTCATTATTTCTTTATCCCCTCAAACTTGTCTGTAGATCCTTCTCTCACTCCTCAGTTCCAGCCTCATCTCCATTGTTTGCCTTCCCTTTGCCCGCTCATCTCTGCTTCTCCTTTACTGTTATTTTGTGTTCTCTCCTTACCGACATTAATTTAGGTCATTCCATGTTAAGCTTGTACTAACTCCAGTGGCGTAAGTCCTGGTGGCATCCCAGTACCGGTAGGCATATAGCGCCTAAAGTGGCTATTATAGGATAGAATACCTGCTGGATAGTTCTACAAGTCTTAACCTGAGGTGTACAAGGGTCAGTGCCCAGGAATATATCCATGAGCACCGCCCTCCCTGGAAACATGTACTAGAAATGCTAGTATAATGGGGCATGTACATATTATTATGCTTGCCATATCTGTACATCTGTGGCAGGTGCTACAGAATCTATGGCAGACTTGCTACACTCCAGGAACTGCGGGGAGGCTCCAAATTGGGTCTCCCAGAAGAGTAGACAAGTGTCTGTGAGCCAACCACACCTGCACCACCCAGCCGCCCTCTTACATATCATCGTAGCCATGCCCACTTGTACAATGCCGGTAATGATGCAAACATGAAGCTACACCCCCCACACACACTATGCCAAACCACGCCCCCCAACATCACCCACCTCCCCGAGGGGGCAGCCATAAAGTCAAAATTGTGATTAATGGAGCCCTACAGCCAAACAATGGTGATAATGATAACAACATTAATCATTGGGAAAGACTTGAAAAGCAGAATGTATACAGCTTAGAGGATACAGCTTAGAAGAACGTATGCAGCTTAGATGATATTGTGACTCATCGTTCATGATATCATCTAGGATGTACCCGGTTTAAGTGAGCTTTGAGGACAGTGTTTGGGAACTGCTGGTCTAACTATTGACATCCTGCAGCCATTTGAGGGTCGTAAGGAGGAGACAACAGCAGCCATTTCCCAAAACGGAGGCGTGTCTTCCTCATTTTGTGGGAGTGCAGAGGTTGGGGGTCTCTGTCTTACGAACAAAGATTTCCTGGCCTCTTGGAAGAAGCTGAGGCGGCTGGCTTGCATGACCCTATGTCACTCAGTCACAAGTGATTCGATGCTGCAACCCTGTATCACAAATCCATGCAGGAGACATCTACTTAAACCAGAAGCCTTCTGGTGCATTAACATATCTGTGCATCGCTTCTTGTAAATAAGCAGCATCAGCGATGCACTTTCCAACCACATCTGAATCAGACCCCTGGGGCTAGCCACATTTTCTTTCAGTGTTTTCATTGTTTAATGTAGATTATGCATATCATCACCAATCACTTTTGAAATTCAATTTTTTTACTTGTATGCTAATATATGTTTTTTACTGCAATTTAGTGACTTAGATTATTTTTTATGTTTGTATTAATTCTGTATAGGTGAGGCTATGATATTCTAAAACATCAGTGCGCAGTGTTGTTCCCTCAGAATAAAAATATGACTAATTTTGTTTGTGTCTATCTTTGTCTCTGCTATGCTTGGGTAAATAGTTAATTCCACTTTCAGTCTCTTTGCGATATCACGAATCTTAAGAGAACAAACAGAAAGCAATACACAGTATTCATTAAAAATAATTTTGGAGAAGTAGCAATCTAATCTGAATTCTATTTACCTAATTCCATTTTTCTGAAACTGGGGCCCATGAGACGTACTGAAGAGTGGCCGTCAGAACAAGGTGGGCAGTGTGGTACAAGGTGACAGGTACAATCAGGTCAGTCAGAACCAGGAAGTCACAAGAGCCAGTACCAAGGGAGCAGGCAAGAAGAATACAGGGAGCTCAAACAGAACAGATGCTGGAGATTAGGTAGTGAGCCTAATATTCTGGCAGTGATACTCAATACAGGAGTAGCTTTTAAATTAGCTGGGCCATTTGAATTTGGCACCAGCGTGATGTCAGTGGTCACAGGACAGGACCGCACCTACAAACTATGTTGAGAGCTGGCTGCCTGCTTCTACACTGCAGGGGAAGCAGAGGGGGCGGGTACTAGTAGCTGCAGCAGATGGAAGAGAGGAGGAAAATCCTGCTGGTGCTCAACAGCAGAAGACCTGCACCCACCCGCTGCAGACCCACCTAGAGGGACCAGCGCTGGCCTCTGACACACTGTGACAGGTGGTAATTGAAAATGTTAAAAAGAAAGAAAACCTTGAGGGAAGAGCTCTCTCACAGTCTTACTCTACTTTTGTACAAGCTTCAGCACTTCAATGACATGCAGTGTCGCTGTAGGCACTTGTTCTCAATTTCACTGAGCTCACTGAGATACAGTAGCAGTGATGCAAGATGCACCAACCCCATCCTGCTAAGACCAATCAGAAATCAGCATAGTTCTTTAATCAAAATATTTTCCATTTTCTGTTCTCCAAATCGCACAACCTCAGAAAACCTTTTTGCAACTTTAAATGAGGTCATGGTCCAGAGATTACGCAATGCTCCACCATGGCAGTTTCAATCTGGTACATAATTCTCTGCCCCTGAATCTTCCACTTTTTTTTTATAATACAGTTACAATAATACTTGTGACTAATTATCTAATTTATGAAAAATTTAATTTTAGCATTAATTAATGAATTCAGCACAGGCACCTTAAATAGTAAACAAGGGAATTTATTTATTGATTTATTAAGTTTCTTATATAGCGCAGCAAATTCCGTTGTGCTTTACAATTGTACACAGTGATAAAACAAAACTGGGTAATAACAAACAGTCATAGAGGTAGGAAGGCCCTGCTCGCAAGCTTACAATATTACTATCTATAGGGCAAGTTTACAATCTCAGGGAATAGAGCATACTGTACCAAATGGAAAGGGCAAATTGTTACTCTGCTGCTCTCCATTATACTACTGACACTTGCCTGATTCAGACAAAGCTTGAATCAATTCGCCTTCCCTGCTTACTTACCAAGGCATTAATATGATGCTTACTGTAGCAGAGGGGCAACAACTACTACTCTACCCGGTTGAATCAAGCAAATGTTAGCTGTATACGAGAGAGCAGCATTGGATCATTAGAGCCTTCAGGGAAAAAACAGTCATGAACAATAAAGACAAGGTCAAGGCAGCAGAAATCAGAACTGATTAGGAAGCAAGCCATGTCGCAGAGCACCAAGATGCAGACAGTTATTCATGATATCACTGTTGCAACAATCGGTGCTGAAAGTCCAATCAAGCCCAAGGAGTAGATCTAAAATCAGATGACTCCAAGCCCTGGAGTATGACACAGCTGCAGCAAGCAGTCATGTGACCGCACTCCTAAATACCAGCCTGGCAATTGGTAGTGTCCATGACAATGCATTCCTGAAGGTGGAAGTCCATTCAATCTCCTATATAATAGCCCAGAGTGACTGTGTGTATAATGCTGGGCGTGGCTAGGAGCTCTCATTGGATTAGCAGCAGGTCTATCACACCCAGTCCACAGCTGATTGGGCAAGAAACGCCCTCCCACACAGGTTACATCCAATGGGAGGCTCTACCCTTTGGCTGCTGTGTGTTCCCAGAGCAGGATTAACATTGGGGCTGATGGAGCTGCAGCTCCAGGTCCACACCCCAAAATAGGCCCACTGCATCTGCAGCAACATACCCTCCAACAATTTACACATAAAAATCGGTACAAATTCGAAAAGGGGGCATGGCCACGGGTAGAGTGGTGTGGCCACGCCCCTTTTCCTATACTTTCAATGGACGTTTGGAGAGCCAAACATCGGTACAGGCCATCAAAAAAGGTGCTGTACCTGCCAAAAAGGTACAGTTGGAGGGTATGCCACTGCATCTGCAGAAAGTCTCTGCGCTGTAGACAAGGGGGGGAATCCTTTTACTGCAGCATCCTATGTCCTGCTGCCAGTCCGCCTGCCCCCTCTGACATCAACAATCCCCACTCCCTAACCGCAGCTCAGTTGGAACAAAAGCTGCTGCGGCCACCGGCATAGATGTGTATGAAAGCGGCGCAGCGGAAGGCTTTCTTAGCCCTCCATGCGCCGCATACTCTCTGAGCCCCGGAGCCTCCTCTGTGCGTGATATCACAGAAGTGCCTCCGCATCACAGCCGCGCCCAGTTTCCCAGAGGCCCTGGTTCCGCAACACAGCACCTGGGCTGCCGGCCTGGAAGCCCCGAGATGGCTAATGTAATGGATATAGTGGGTGATATCGAGGAGGGTAATGTCTGGACGCTGAATCAATGTAAAAGGTAACAGTGCTGTGCAGTGCAGTGGGTGTGCAGTGTCACTGACACTGCACAGCACTCTCACCTTTTACATTGATTCAGCGAGTCAGTCAGTTCTGCCATCCAGTCACTATTGTTTGCGCCAGTGTCCTAACGCGCCGCATTACAGGGAAGTAGATGCACTAAATAAATTACAGCTCCCAGAAGCCCTTAGCGCAGAAGCATTCTGGTGCTAAGGCCTGCTGGGAGCTGTAGTTTATTGAGTGCATCTTCTTCCCTGTAATGCGGCACGTTGGGACATTGGCATTAACAATAGTGACTGAGTGCTTGGCTGCTGTGCGAGTCTCCGGGAGAGCCACTGCCAAAGGGAGGACAGCAGTTTAGCTGCTTTCAGGAGGAGAAGCAGGAGAAGCATTACCCTCCCCTCCCCCACTTGCAGTACCTCCAGGCACCATCCGCGGTACCCCCACACACACCCCTTCACCACCTGCGGTGGCTCTGGACCCCCTCCCCCACCCGCTGCACCCCTGCACCCGCCTCACCTGCAGCACCACCGCACCCGCCTCTCCCCCACCCGCGGCACCCCCGTAACCGCTCCTCCTCCACCTGCAGTGGCTCTGGACCCCCACCCGCCTGCCCATCCCCCACTCGCAGCACCACCGCACCAGCCCCACCAGCAGCACCACCGCAACTGCCCCTCCCCCACCCGCGGCACCGCCGGATCCCTTCCCCCATCCACGTCTCTCCTGCACGCGCCACTCCCCCAACCACAGCACCTACTAGGCGATTCATCAGGCCCTGCGTGCGCTGTTCACGCTGTTGCAAGGGGCTACGACCCCTTAACCATCGCTCGCCCTTTGTCCGTGCAATATTTAACCACTCACACAATTATGATTGGAGGTAATACTCCATATAATACAAATATTGCATGCCACATGAGCGTGCAAGGGTTAAGGGGGCGTAACCCCTTACGACGGTGTGAAGAGAGCCCCTAGGGCGCGATGAATCACCTAGTCTATAATAAAGATTTATCTTCACAGAATACAGTTAGATTTTCAGTAGACTTCACGTCTAAATAAAACAAGTAATAACCCCTATTTACAAAAAGCTATGTATCGGTTTTCAAGTTGCAACTGTTGTGTAGCCACTTGTATACAGAAGAGAATCACCACATTCTCGTGTGACATATATATATATAAACAAAAATGTATACAAATTGGCACTAATATGTCCAAATGCCAGTGTTATTCCTTATTCCGTGTCTTCATAACACAAAATGTATAACAAGGGAGGTAATTCCAAGTTGATCGCAGCAGGAATTTTGTTAGCAGTTGGGCAAAACCATGTGCACTGCAGGGGGGCAGATATAACATGTGCAGAGAGAGAGATATTTGGGTGTGGTGAGTTCAATCTGCAATCTAAATTGCAGTGTAAAAATAAGGCAGCCAGTATTTACCCTGCACAGAAACAAAATAACCCACCCAAATCTAACTCTCTCTGCAAATGTTATATCTGCCCCCCCTGCAGTGCACATGGTTTTGCCCAACTGCTAAAAAATTTCCTGCTGCGTTCAACTTGGAATTACCCCCATGTGCACTGCAGGGGAGGCAGATATAACATGTGCAGAGAGAGTTAGATTTGGGTGTGGTGTGTTCAATCTGCAATCTAATTTGCAGTGTAAAAATAAAGCAGCCAGTATTCACCCTGCACAGAAATAAAATAACCCACCCAAATCTAACTCTTTCTGCACATGTGATATCTGCCTCCCCTACAGTGCACATGTTTTTTCCCAACTGCTAACAAAATTCCTGCTGCGATCAACTTGGAATTACCCCCCAGGAGAGAAAGAATTATAGCGTAATACTGCAGGGTTAGTGCTTACACAAACTGTTAAATTTACAAGCCCATACAGTACCTGTAGCATGACTATTTCATCCTCCAGCATGGCATTGGATCAGACAATACTGAACTAGTTTCCAGCAAGAACTGGTCACACCGCAAAACTTGGTAGCCCTCTTTGTACCGGCAATGCGTATGAGATGCTGTTAAGGTTTCTATCACAGAGCATTGCCCATCATTTAAGCAGTATGCAACATTTTTATTATTGCAGTATTTAAAGTGTTCAGAGCTCTGATTTAATTAGGTGGCAGTGTCCGCTCCTGTTGGGAGCACAGTTCCACTGGGACTGATTGCTTTTAATTAGCAGATAGCACTTATAGGACACTGCTATAACTGGCAGGGATTCACTAGCTTATTGATAGCTGATTGTATAGGGCCCCTAGGGTGAAATCTGACACTGCTAGCAGTTGTTGGGTAAAAGACCTGATTTCTCTACTGCACTTGTGCATATCTAATAGGAAAATGATGGCAGCACTATTTTAGCTGTGATTTATTAAGTGGTGGCCACAAGGTAAGCATATTCAATTGATACAAGGTGTGCACTGTGAGCTCTGTAAAATGGTCAGTGTGCAAATTACCACAGCACCCAGAAGAACTGCAGAAGTGTGACTTTACTACCTGGATTTATTTTTATAAATAAATAAAAATCAAAACCCTATTCTCTTAATACTCATACAGTAAGCACCATATACTGCAAACTCTGATGCCTCAAGCCACAGGAGAAGGGCAGAAAGGCCACATATGGGGGGGGGGGGGGGTGATTCAGACCTGATCGTAGATGTGCTAAATTTAGCACATCTACGATCAGCTTCCCTGACATGCGGGGGGACACCCAGCACAGGGCTAGTCCGCTCCACATGTCAGACCTTACCCCGCCACACAAGTACAAAAGCATCACACAGCAACGATGCTTTTGTACTGAAAGAGTAGCTCTCTACCAGCGCAGCTCCTACGCGCTGGCAGGAGCTACTCATCGCTGTGAGAGTCGCAGCCGCTGCGTGTGGCGTCATGCAGCCGCCGCGGCCCGCCGCCCCAACGGTCCGGGCACGTCTGCATTGCCCGGACCGCGCCCCCTAAACAGCGACCAAACGCTGCTGGCCCGCCCCCTCCCGCCCAGCGACCGCCTCTGCCTGTCAATCATGTGGCGGTGCACTGCAGCGCCGGAGCATGGGCAGTTCAGACCTGACCGCTGCTGTGCAAAAACGCACAGCAGCGATCAGGTCTGAATTAGCCCCATAGTCTTGCATCCGGCTGCTGGTTGCCAGAGACATAAACACTTTAAGGCCTTTTAGATTCAGTCAGCCGCAAGTCCCGTACTGTGAAGTCCCGTGTTAATACTTTTTGCACATCTTGTGAAAATTTTGGCCTTGCATCATGCCAGAGGCTACTGCGCAAGCATATGTCCCTGGAAACATGGCTGCAATTTTCACCGTGGGTGCAGCGCCCGGCGCTGGACTCCAGAGAGGTAAGTATAAAAATATGGGTGCAATGTGTGCGGTTTGGGGCCCCCCTGGACCCAGGGGCCAGTGTGCATCCATTATAGATAAGCCAATGCTTGAAATACAATTACTGCAGAAGCGTTAGTAGGCAGCATGCTGTTATCATTTTATTACCTGTTATTTCTGCAGTGTGCAAACTATTTGAAGTGCATGATAGAGTAGACAAATCATCCTAAAGCCCAGAAAAAGTGTCAAATAAGACAGTGGCGGCACGGGGGTCGCTGACACCTGGCGCACACACGTCCAAAAAAAAGGGCGTAGCACTGCAGAAAGAGACATGCCGCCCTGGAGTCCGCCACTGATCTTACTACAAGGGCGTGGCCTAGTGGAAGCCCCCGATTGAGTCACTCCAGGGGTGCAATGTCGGCTCCTTCTCATACCCCTTTCAGACCTGCTTAAAAAAAAAGCTAATTTTGCAGCACATCCTAAACGACCTTGGTCTAGCGGTGGTGTGAAATCTGCCGACCCGTGTCGGGAGTCCTGAGTCCACCACCCTGCATTTTATCTGGGTTATTCCTCATGCTTGGGCAAAGTGCTCTGCTGGGCGGGCCAGTCAGCAGCAAGCACTCCCTCCCAAAGTGAAGGCTTCCAGAGTGATTTCAGTCACCATATAGCCGGCGCTGCAGTGTGTGTTTCTGGATGCTGGGCAGGGGGGATACAAAGCCATATTAAGTGGTGGGGGGATGGGCAAAGGATACTATATCCCAGGCCCCCCTCTGTCCAGGGGTCCCCCGGCCAAAGCACACTGACATCACTAGCTCTCCCTCTTGTGCAGCAGCAGAACCAGGCAGCCAGAATGTGAAAGATAGTGTGCAGTGCAGGCAGAGACACAGGAGTATCAGGTTTAATAACGTACCAATGAAGTTCCCCGACTAGAGGAGAGATAGGCGGAAGAGAGCTGTAAATGACCAAGGGATCCCAGCTTCCCCTCCTCTTCTGTGTTGAGATATGTTTCTGATCAAGTAAATAGTTCAACACATGCGACGCCAATCATATATTAAGAGGGAAGTCCAGGAAAAGAGCATTTTTTCCCTCTTGGAATTGGTCATGTTGGGAGATATGCACTATCTAATATACTCCCCCCCCCCTCCCCCGTCTTCCCCCAGATCTCCATGTCTTAAGCAACTCGGGGGCCCCCAAGGCTAAATCCAGCGCTGGAGGAAGGAGGGGTACCTGAAATCCTTTTAATAAAATGTTTGGTATTAGTCAAGGATGTGTGGTAAAGTAAATGGCTGGGGAGGCACTGGCTACTACCAAAGCCAGATTTACACACAATATATGGGCATTATACTCAGGTGCAGCAGTATATGTAATTTACTACTGGAAATTTGGTGAGTTTTGAGCAGAGATGTGTGGAAAAGATACACAAGGGATGCACTGTGTCACCTGTCATAGACTTTTTACTCCAGAGTTTTGACTATAAAATTGATTAGACTAATACCAAGAAGATATTTAGAATACATTTTTGTATTTTTTATATACTTTATATAGTTAAAACTGTAGCGTATACGTTAGCATGACAGGAAAAGCTCTGCCTCACCTGACCACACGTCACTGGCATTATTATGTAATTTCTGGTATAGTTTTGCAGTATATGCTGGTGTTACAGAGGATCAAGTTCAAGTTGTGACGCTTGTGAAATAAGATATCAGGTGGCCATAAGGATTGTGTACGATGCTGTTAAAAGGTGTCACAGGATTGATGTGCATATTTTTATTATTGAATGAAAAATAAAGTCCAGACCATTAGAAGGGTTTGGAGTATTTGGGGGATACATTAAATGTATCTATTGTGATTTATAAGTGTGTATATTAAATACAAGCGCTGGCTTGGTGGGTATATAAGGTGTGCGATAGGCCGTCTGCACGCATGTCACTTGTTGCTGTCATGGGTAAAAGAGGTGATTTATATCAGTTGCAAAAGAGATTTCGGGCCAAAGGTGGTATTTCTGAAACGTTTGTGAACTGTTCACGTGCTGCTGTGGTGAAGGTGTATAGTAACTGGACAAATTACACCATTGTGAACAACCAACGTGGAAACTGCGGAGCACCACGTGCCATTGCTGTGAGAGGTGAACGTCGGCTACGAATGTGTGTGAGGGCCGGCCACAATCACAGTGAACCTGGGGGCTACCAGACATGTGTCTAAAATGAGAGTTCAGCCTGTCTAGCTGCTCTGTGTGCTGCACACGGCAGTTACTTTGGCTATTAGCTGGTGGTCATAATAATGTAACTAGACTGTATATATGTACCATTAAACCCATTTTTCTGCTTTATAGAGAAATACTGCCCTTATTGGGCATATTTTCCAATGTAATCACCTTTAAATATATTATTATTCACCAAGATGGGTATACAAGAGGTTCTGCACTTTATCCTGCCTTTTTTACCTTAAAATAATGCCCTTTTCAAAGTTATCACCTACTCTGGAGGCTGAAAACTGAAAACCACAATTTCTCATTTAGAATCCCCAAGATTTTATTGTTGTAAAAAGTCATGTGACCTAGTTCTCTGCTAATTGAATCAGCCCCACACAATCTAGCACAACAGTAATAAGGATAATTAACACAGTACATTCCAACAGTCAAAGGGGATCAGTACGAGATCCCGGCGATCGGGATCCTGGCGGGCAGGAGACTGATGTCGGCAGCCCGAAAGCCGGGATCCCGGCGGCGAGCGCAGCATGTCCCCTCGCCACGCTTCGGGCCCGGTGGCGACCTTCGGTAGCCACAGAGTTCCATTTCCCTCCGGGTGGTGGCGTGGACCACCACCCAAGAGGGGTAACCAGCCGACGGTCGGGACTCCGAACGCCGGCATTTCAGCTGGTGCCGGGATTCCGGCATCGGGATCCTGACCACCGGGATCCCGTCAGGTGGTAAACTGACTGCCTCCCAGTCAAACGGTTCACACAGCAGAATAGCAGTCATTCTATCTGCCAAGTGAAATTGTTTAGATCAGTTGTTTGCAATCATATTCCATACTCTGGCAGACCATTGGCTTTATTTTAACCCCGACATTTGCAATGCTCCTAGATAGAATGTTTATATAATAGCAATAAAGGAGCTATAAACACGATTTAAAGAAAAATTAAGCAAGAATAGACTGAACTGTATATATATTTCTCCCATACTACAATTTCTGAAAAACAAAATTAAATTGACAATAAAACTTTACTGCACATATGCTTTCTCATTTTGATAATTTGTTATACTATTTCATTTCTTATTGTTATAGGCTAGTGATCCCTAGAACACTGCTTTATGTATCTGATTATCATTAGTAATAATAATAATAATATTAATAATAATAATTTTATATATCGCTTTTCCCCAGCAGGACTCAAAGTTGTTTACAAACATCAAAAACATAGCACAGAGGTATAGGGGTATATTCAATTAAAGTTGGATCCATTCCGACATGCATTTGTCAGAATGGATCCGACAGGACCTATTCAATGAACTGCCAAATCCGACAGGATCCTGTCGGATTTGGCTGTTCTCGACAATCATTCTGACAGTTTTTAAAGTCGGAATGATTGTCAAAGGACACTGAACAGGCGCCCTCCTGCTCCATCTCGCTAGCAGGTCATCGCAGCGGGGAGAGTAGGGAACACTGCAGCAGCGTAGCAGGAGCTCACAGCACTCACCCGGCTCTTGCTGGAGGACCCGGCTCCGGCACGTAACAACCCCTCCCTACACCATCACCTCTCCCGTCCTCCCCACACCCCTCAAAATAACGTGTCCCGCTCCCCCGTCAAAACTTCATTATCCAACTTGTTTAAATGTTGGATTGAGATTGTCGGAAACGGGGCCAGAACCTGTCGAATTTGGCCCTGTTTCTGACAGAAGCGCGCGGATCAGTGCACTTTCCACCGATCCACGTGCTTTCAGACAGCTTTCCGACGAGTCAGATTTCCCAACTTGTCGGAAAAAATGAGGCTGGATTGAATAGGTCAGAACCCCTTCCGACCTCTTCCAGTCGGAAACTGCCATCTTTCTGACAAGACGACAGTCTCTGACTCTAACTGAATATATTACAGCAGAAGAAGAAACCAAACCAAAAAAACAGTGAACATGGGCCCTCATTCCGAGTTGATCGCTCACTAGCTGCTTTTAGCAGCAGTGCAAATGCTAAGCCGCCGCCCTCTGGGAGTGTATCTTAGCTTAGCAGAAGTGCGAGCGAAAGGTTCGCAGCATTGCTCAAAAAAAAGATTGTGCAGTTTCAGAGTAGCTCGAGACATACTCCTAGCTAGCGATCACTTCAGTCTGTTCAGTTCCTGTTTTGACGTCACAAACACGCCCTGCGTTCTGCCAGCCACTCCCCCGTTTCCCCAGGCACACCTGCGTTTTTACCTGACACGCCTGCGTTTTTCAGCACACTCCCGGAAAACGGTCAGTTGCCACCCAGAAACGCCCTTTTCCTGTCAATCACTCACCGATCAGCAGTGCGACTGAAAAGCGCCGCTAGACCTTGTGTGAAACTGCATAGTTTTGTGTGAAAGTACATCGCGCGTGCGCACTGCGCACCATACGCTTGCGCAGAAATGCCGCTTTTTCACCTATTTGCTGTTCTGCGACCAAAAGCAGCTAGCGAACAACTCGGAATGACCCCCATAGTGTGCTTAATGCAGGGTTATCGCAACCATTTTGAATAAGTTTCACAGGTTACATAACCCACCCATGAAAGGAACCAAATGACACAGCCATTTGGGCGCGCTACATAGGTTACCCTGGGAGAAATAGGCAACACGTAGACGTTATTACATAAAATAGTTACGTTTCAGTGTACTAAAGCTAGAAGCAGAGCCCTTACATAACAATCAGTTACAAGTATTTTTCATCCTACCAATGGGCATACTAGGCAAGGCAGCCATCTTGAGCACACTACAAAGGTTACAAAGTTTGAGATAAGCCATACAAGGAAATAAGACGTATACAGGTGACTGAAACGTGTAATATGATATGCACTACATAAAAAGATCTACGTGTTGTTCAGATGCCCTAATCGTTCCAGTGTTACAGGAAATTTTTAAAGTACACCTGAATGTCATAGCAAGTGACGAGGTCACTGATTTAAATCATCAAGGACAAAACTTAATAAGGTTTACACAATCTCCTGATTTTAAAAGTTTATGCTGAGCAACTGGAGCAACTCAATAATAAACTTTTGTAACATTATGCATCCTATTCATCAAGCTCAAAACCCTATTGGTACACACACTATTGGGTTTTTGAAACACTGCCGCTCTAAGATTTGTGTGCACTAAGAGGCACATTTATTAAAGTAAAAAAAAAGTCTGTTTATTATCTGCAAACTAGATTAGATGTCATGATTATGATTATTACATCATAGGATTGCTTTAAGTACTAAGCTATGGTTCTTTCTATTAGCCCGGTCCTTTGTGGGCCCTCTTTACATCCAATGGTGTTGTGCGACAACACACAGAATTCTTTGTGGGCCCCTACTGTAGCATTGCACTGACCTTGATTGAATTTAAAGAGGGTACAGCTGAAGCAAGAAGAGTGAGTGTGGCCCAGAGTGGGACAGATGTGAGGGTGCATAAGTGTGGGTGAATAGGTGGAATTAGCACAATCCCTAAAAGGATCATGGCGCATGTGTGGTAAGGAATTCCACGAGTGGGTAATGGCACATGAGAAATGTGTTACCAGAAACGAGGTGAAACATCGGTCAGAGGCACAGTAGCTCTAAGACGGAGAGTATTTGCATATGAGATTTGTGAAGTATGAAGAGGGATTCTGCCTTTGCAGGTAAGGGGGAGCAATTTGTGCAAATTGGTGCAAAAGATGAAGAGAAGCGAGAAAAGAAGATCAGTTTCACTTGCAACATTATTTAAGTTGGTCTGAAGATAGGATAGATGGGTGAAGGGACTGATAAGAGATTGGATAAAAAAATAAATTGTATTGAATTGTCAAACATTTAGAGCCGTTCTTGTACAATGCAGTAAAGAGTTGAATATTTATTTGCAATTCCTCTACTTGCACTGGTTGGTGATGTTCTAATTGCTTGAGAATATATAATGCTTTTGTGAGTGTATTTAAGCAACACTTTTTTTGTGAGATTGGGAGTTGTTTCTGCTGTATTCGCGATTCTTGTACAAATTGGGATATATATATTTATATGTGTGTGTGTGTGTGTGTGTGTGTGTGTGTGTGTGTGTTTGTGAAGTGTGCTGACATAAAGGAAGGCACTATGGCTGACCAAAATGCATCTCGAGCTCTGCATATGAATGACAATACACAATTTTTTCATGCAATTTTACAACATAAATTATATTAGTTTTGCAGTCAACTCTATTTAACCCCCAGGACATAACAAAAAGCCTTATTTATTTTACATGTATGGAATAACGGAATGCAGTCAGCATCCTGGAGGGTGGGTTGCTGGTGGTCATGTGACCGACGCAGGAGTCCCAACACAACTCGGAATCCCAGTGCCGGAACGCCAAGTGCCAACATCCTGAAGGTAAGTATCGGGGCTAGGGTTAGGGCTCAGGGGTGGGGTTAGGTTTAGGCACTAGAAGGTGGGTTAGCTGTAACCAACAATCCCTAGAGTCTTAGCCCTAGCCACCACCCCCTGTTACTTAGCCCTTAGACCCCCCACTATTTTAACCCTAGCCACCACCCCAGGCAGGTTATGGTTAGAGTAGTGGGCAGGGGAGGGGTAAATTAATTACCCTTCCCCTGACGGCATTCTAATTGTTCGGATGCCAGTGTTGATCACGTGACTGCCGGCATCCTGACCACTGGGCTCCCATATCACACCTGCAATAACATAAAAACAAAAAAGTAAAAGGCATAAGCAGCCTTTAGAATAAATAAAAGAATTTAGGACAATGATCACAATACCTAAAACAATTCCCTTGGCAAAGCAACAAATAATAATCTTTAAATAAATTTACTGAAATGCCTAAGTGAAAATAAACCTAAATATATAATAAATAATCAATATAACTAACCACATAACCAATGTAATTGAAATGTTTATATTGTCTATGCTTAATAAGATCCACTGTTTGTGACTATACATTATAAAAAGCTTTTAATATTGACTAAATAACAGAAAGTGTTAATTTATTCACTGGTTACGAAAATGTCACTCTTGTCTTTAACATCAGAGTGGAAGCAGATAGCTTGAATTATATATGAGACTATTTTTAGAATGCAACAGTAGACAGTAATCCTACATATGATCCAATGTTGTATTATTAGTGGTTTATATTTACAGGAAAGAGGAGATTACCATTAACTCATCTTTTTGGACATTCCCCAGATAAGATAAATACACAGACACAATAAACTTGCATAAAATATGTAGTATTACATATAAGGTGATGAACTGAATATCAATTTTAAACAGTGAAAGTGAATCAGTTGTTTATGATATGGGTAAGCTACTGAGAAACGATTATTGTCTCATAAAAATGTTATATTGCCTTACACAGGATTCAAACTGGGCAGCTAGTACAACTGTTATATCTTATATTTTTGAGGGTACTAGATATTGGAAGGTAATAAAATGAAAAGCTACATTATTTGATTAATTTTAAGTTGCAAATAAATTCATACAGTAGTCTGAAATGTAATCAATGAATTATACATATCATTTAGACAGGGATCTTAAAGGTGTTTTTCATTGTAGTCCCCATTGAATATCCCCTCCCAATAATAGTATTTAGTGTGACCTCACTCTTGGGACCATAGTAGTCACAATGTCCCTGAAGATTTAGGAGATCTAATTGCAACTCCTTAGATGTCTAGTGTCAGATTTCCCATGAGCAGTGCCAAAGGAAATTGGCAGAGGTCATGGCTGTAGTCAAGTACTGGATACAGCTTTCTAAACCCTCTTTTAAAACCCCCTTGCTTCATAATAATAGACCTCTATCATTAGGAAGCGAAAGGATTTAGGGAGAGGGTATAGTGCATGAAAAACTAATTTACTCATTCATTATGTACATACTGTACATTTACTTACAATTGATAATGGTCTAAAATTAATAGATTTTGAAAAAATTCTGTCCTTTTTATTAAGTATGCTGGCAGACTGTCATGTCCTAATTAGACTTGAACCTCTCTGCTTCAGTGCTTGCTTCTTAGCCTATGGCCATAACAGCAGGTTCTTTGATTCTCTGCATTCCTCCTTTAGTAGGCTAGTACACTGGAGATTGCTAGGGCATTTTTGTGATTAACAGTCCTATTTTGGAACTTATTATCTGTGCCATGATTTGACACTGTTATAGTCTTAAGGGGCACATACAACAGGCATCTATCAAGGCAATTCTCGGTTCTGTTGATGCGTAGGTCAGGTGATCAGGAAAATCCAACATGTTGGACAACCTTGATTTGCCAATTCTTACCCAAAAATGTTCGGAATTGGCAAGTTGTGGATTTTTCAACATGTAGGATATTGTAGGCTTACTGATAGGTAGGTAGGTGTGGGAGGTAACGGGGGAGTAGTGACTCAAATGCAGGTGTTGAGACTCTTTCAGAAGCGTCTCACAGCTTGTGACTGCTATTCCATATGTAGTTACAATGCTCCTGTGTTTTACTTCTAACTCGATTCCAAGGTCGATTATCAAGCAATGTGCATCTGATACCTGTGCCTTCATATACAAGTGGTGGGTCTGAGACATCTCCAGTAGACTTCTCAATACAGATCTCAGCACTGCGACATTGCATATTTTCACATAGCTGCTGCGTATTAAAGCATAGCTGCGACTGCATTGTACGTACATCTCTGAATCATACCTTCAATACCAGATACATAATTTTGTGTATCTTATTATTTTGTTCACACTGTGTTTCCTTGATATTTTTTTGGCCTGGCTTTCTTTCCTTGTCTCCCATTTCTAGCACAGTCACTGCACGGGAGCATGCAATAGTGTGTACACACTGGAAGATGAGGACAATTTGTCATAACGATTCGGCTCAAAACCACAAATCGATTTATTGCTTAACCTAGTGTTTACCTAGCATTAGAAATTGATGGTTTTTGGAATTTGTTCCAAAATATAATACTGTATATGTATTCACATTTGAATAATTGACTATACTGAATATTCAAATTGTACCTGATGGCCTGAGCCTCTAAGTAATGTTGCTAGTCTGACAGATGTCAATTCAAGCGTATAAAGTGATTATTTTTATTATCCATTATTTATATGGTGCCACAAGGGATCCGCAGTGCCCAATTACAGAGTACATAAACAAATAAGCAAAAACAAGAAAACAGTGACTTACAATTCAATACAATATAGGACAAGTACAGAATATATAAACATGGCTGCGTCAGCAGACAACACTGAAATAAGTATCAGGGTGGCAGAAAACCGAGGGTTATGGTGCCGTCAAAAGGAGAATTGAATGAAGAAAGGTTAAGTAAGAGACCTAAAAGCACATGAGGGAAGAGGGACCTGCTCGTGAAAGATTACATTCTAAAGGGGAGGGGCACACAGACAGGGGTGACACAGATGGGGTAGTAGATGAGCGTGGGCCACAGAGGGCTTAGGATGAGAGACGGCTGGGTTTGATGAAGAAGTGGGCCTTGAGAGTCCATTTGAAGTTATGTAGAGAGGTGGAGAGTCTGAGGGGGAGAGGTAGAGAATTCCAGAGAAAGGGGGCACATGCAAAATCTTGGATGTAGAAGTTGGAGCAGGTAATCAGTAGAGAGGCAGCATGCATTAGCAGAGCGAAGAAGGTGGGCGAGAGTGTACAGGGAGATAAGGTCAGAGATGTAACTGGGAGAGGAGTGGGTGAGGGATTTGAGAGTGTGAGAAGCTGAAATGGATTCTGAAGGGGAAGGGGAGCCGGTGAAGGGCTTGTAAGAGAAGAGAGGTGGACGTAGTGCGTTTGGTGAGAAAGATGAGCCGAGCAGCAGCATTGAATGATAGACTGGAGTGGAGAGAGGTATTTGTCAGGGGTGCTAGATAGGAGAAGATTACAGTAGTCCAATCGGGAGTTGACCAGTGAGTGGATAAGGGTCTTAGGGGTCTATTTACTAAGCCTTGGATGGAGATAAAGTGGATGGAGATAAAGCACCAGCCATTCAGCTCCTAACTGCCATGTCACAGACTGGGTTTGATAAATGGCAGTTAGGTGCCGATTGGCTGGTACTTTATCTCTGTCCATATTATCTCCATCTAAGGCTTGGTAAATAGACCCCTCAATAACATCCTGTGTGAGAAAGTGTCTGATCCTGGAAATTATTTTGAGATGAAAATTACAGATTTGTGAAAGGTACTCAATGTGTAATTTGAAGGAGAGGGCGGAGTCAAGGATTACTCCAAGCTAACGCACTTGGGGGCTAGAAGAGCTAGTAGTTCCATCAATAGATAATAAAATTGTTGGAGGTAAGGTTGTGTGGGAGGGAGGGAAGATGATCAGCTCAGTCTTAGCTATGTTAAGTTTAAGAAAGCGCTGGGACATCCAAGAAGAGATAGCAGAGAGACAGTTGGATACACAAGTTAGGAGAGCAGGTGAGAAGTCAGGGGAGGAAAGTAGATTTGAGTATCATCAGCATAAAGATGATATTGTAAGTCAAGGGAGCTAATGAGTTCACCTTAAGAGGATGTATAGAGAGAGAAAAGGAGAGGACCAAGAACAGAACCTTGGGGGACACCAAGTTGCAGATGAAGTGGAAAGGTCTTGCAGCATTCCTAGCCAAATGTAGTTATGTGACCGACGGTAAGGAGACCGCCGGTCACTATACCGATGCTGGCATCCCAAACAATTAACAGCCCGACAGTCGGCATGCCTACTGACAGGGACTATTCCCACTCGTCAGTGTCAATGACACCCATAGAGTGGGAATAGAACCTGTGGCGAGTGCATCGAGCCACCGAGCCTGCAAATGTTAGATTGCAGGATAATTGTACTGGCCTAGAGGGTTGATGCCACCCTGCCCCACAGCCTAGCACACCCGTCATCCAAGCCTCATTCTAGATGTTCTCCATGCCTCAGGAGGGACATATGAAGTCATGCATCAACATGTTTTGTCATTTGGAAGAGGGAAGTGTCTCCAAACCACTAACAGAAATACTAGTTAGCTAATTGGGTGATAAGTTCACGCCGGCAATTTAAAGATCAGGATCCCGGCGATGGTATGGTGACCGGCGGGATCCCAAACACCGATCACCCGAACCCAACCCTTCCTAACACAGATTTAAGATTTAAGTTATAAGTGTCCCGGTTACTCAGACTGGGGTAGTTTGATGTGTAGAGTTAGTGGACTCACATTTGTTTGAAAGCAGTCCTTCAGTGTTCCAGATTGTGGGCAGAGTCCTTCTGTTTTCCTTCAGTTTAACGTCAGTGTAACATCGTAATTATGTTTCAAATTTTAGCTATTCTTAGAATTAATGTCCTTAGAATTAGTGGACACAAGCCACTATATCGGCACAAGCCTCCCTAATGCTCTTTAAATAATAAGCCAAACGTGAATACAATGATTACAACCAAACTCCAATTAACCCTCCCCCAGCAATGGCTAGCAATAAAATAGTTTTAAAAACACAAGCTGACATACCAACCAACTAAGGTTTAATAGAGTCATGCCCTCATGGCTATACTCAGGAGATGTTTCAATTTATCAATAGCAGCACATCATGTGCATAAGCAATTTATTACAAAAGCAGATGACTTATGCCTATGGCAATGCTATAATTCTTATCACCCAATTAGCCAACTAGTATGTCTTTTAGTGGTTTGGAGACACTTCCCTCTTCCAAATGACAAAACATGTTGTTGCATGACTTCATATGTCCCTCCTGAGGCATGGAGAACATCTAGAATGAGGCTTGGATGATGGGTGTGCTAGGCTGTGGGGCAGGGTGGCATCAACCCTCTAGGCCAATACAATTATCCTGCAATCTAACCCTCAGGCCAGGTGTACATCAGAACGATGTGTACCAAGCAAATCCAATGTGAGACAGGACCCTGCATCGTGCAGTGTGTACACACAGGGGATGATGGCGCAATGTAGGATGCCATGCTGTACTTGGCAGCATGGCATAATTTATGAAATCTTCTGGTTGGCCTGCAGCATGGCCGACTGGAAGCTATCACATGTGACCCACAGGAGTAAGCAATTGGGCAGACACACTTACCGATATGCTCGAAATGTCATGCCGATTTGCCCAGAAATCACAAATCGAGTTGATCTTTACACCTGCAAAGTGTACCCATCCTATGGGGTCTATTTACCAAGCCTTGGATGGCGATAAAGAGGCAGATGTATTAACCTTGAGAAGGCATTAGGAAGTGATAAACCAGTGATAAGTGTAAGGTGATAACGCACCAGCCAATCAGCTCCAATATGTAAATTAACAGTTAGGAGCTGATTGGCGGGTGTGTTTATCACCTTGCACTTATCACTGGTTTATCACTTCCTTATGCCATCCCCAGGCTTAATACATCTGCCTCAAAGTCGCTGGAGATAAAGTATGAGCCAATAGGCTCCTGTCATTTTTCAAACACAGCCTGTGGCATAGCTGACTGGAGCAGACTGGCTGGTACTTTATCTCCAGCGACTTTATCTCCATCCAAGGCTTAGTAAATAGACCCCTTTATCTCCATTCAAGGCTTAGTAAATAGACCCCTAAGCCTCTGACTCACATGAACAAGAACTAAGCAGAGGCACCTGTGCTGTTCCCTAAAGAAGAAGATAAGCTGTTGCCTAGTAGTGAGCACAGAAGCAGGGAGATCAGCAGTGGCCCATGGCTGAACGACACTATCAGCCACTGCCTAGCAACAGAATTGAGTATACAAATCATATCTTGCTGTTTCTCAGTGCTACTCTTTACAATGGTTTGACATACAGTGCATAGTCAAATACAAGACATCTAATATTGTTACAATCTACAGTAGTGGGCTACAATGTCCCACAAATTATGTGGGTGCATTCAGTTGCTGGTTGACAACTTTTGGCATAACGTAAATAGAAGTACAGTGATCGAATCTATTCTACTAGTCCATTGCAATGAAAAAATTATCATTACAACTAGTGATGAGCGGGTTCGGATCCTCGGGATCCGAACCCGCCTGAACTTCACCTTTTTTTACACGGGTCCGAGCAACTCGGATCCTCCCGCCTTGCTCGGTTAACCCGAGCGCGCCCGAACTTCATCATCCCGCGGTCGGATTCTCGCGAGATTCGTATTCTATATAAGGAGCCGCGCGTCGACGCCATTTTTCACTCGTGAATTGGAGATGATCGTGAGAGGACGTGGCTGGCGTCCTCTCAGTTTCTATGTTCAGTGTGCTGCAAATATCTGTGCTCAGTGTGCTGCAAATATCTGTGCTCAGTGTGCTGCAAATATCTGTGCTCAGTGTGCTAATTGCTTTATTGTGGGGACTGGGGACCAGCAGTATTATATAGTAGGAGGAAAGTGCAGAGTTTTGCTGACCAGTGACCACCAGTATTATACGTTCTATGCCTGAAAAACGCTCCATATCTGTGCTGCATTGTAGTATATAGTAGGAGGACAGTGCAGAATTTTGCTGACCACCAGTATAACTATATATATAGCAGTACAGTACGGTAGTCCACTGCTCTACCTCTGTGTCGTCAAGTATACTATACCATCCATACCTGTGGTGTATTTCAGTTTTGCACAGTTTGCTGACCACCAGTATATACAATATATAGCAGTACGGTACAGAAGGCCACTGCTCTACCTACCTCTGTATCGTCAAGTATACTATCCATCTATACCTGTGGTGCATTTAAGTTTTGCACAGTTTGCTGACCACCAGTATATATAATATATAGCAGTACGGTACAGTAGGCCACTGCTCTACCTACCTCTGTGTCGTCAAGTATACTATCCATCCATACCTGTGGTGCATTTCAGTTTTGCACAGTTTGCTGACCACCAGTATATATAGTATATAGCAGTACGGTACAGTAGGCCACTGCTCTACCTACCTCTGTGTCGTCAAGTATACTATCCATCCATACCTGTAGTGCATTTCAGTTTTGCACAGTTTGCTGACCACCAGTATATATAATATATAGCAGTACGGTACAGTAGGCCACTGCTCTATCTACCTCTGTGTCGTCAAGTATACTATCCATCCATACCTGTGGTGCATTTCAGTTTTGCACAGTTTGCTGACCACCAGTATATATAATATATAGCAGTACGGTACAGTAGGCCACTGCTGTACCTACCTCTGTGTCGTCAAGTATACTATCCATCCATACCTGTGGTGTATTTCAGTTTTGCACAGTTTGCTGACCACCAGTATATATAATAAATAGCAGTACGGTACAGTAGGCCACTGCTCTACCTACCTCTGTGTCGTCAAGTATACTATCCATCCATACCTGTGGTGCATTTCAGTTTTGCACAGTTTGCTGACCACCAGTATATATAATATATAGCAGTACGGTACAGTAGGCCACTGCTCTACCTACCTCTGTGTCATCAAGTATACTATCCATCCATACCTGTGGTGCATTTCAGTTTTGCACAATTTGCTGACCACCAGTATATATACTATATAGCAGTACGGTACAGTAGGCCACTGCTCTACCAACCTCTGTGTCGTCAAGTATACTATCCATCCATACCTGTGGTGCATTTCAGTTGTGCGCAGTATATATAGTAGTAGGCCATTGCTATTGATATATTACTGGCATATAATTCCACACATTAAAAAATGGAGAACAAAAATGTGGAGGGTAAAATAGGGAAAGATCAAGATCCACTTCCACCTCGTGCTGAAGCTGCTGCCACTAGTCATGGCCGAGACGATGAAATGCCATCAACGTCGTCTGCCAAGGCCGATGCCCAATGTCATAGTAGAGAGCATGTAAAATCCAAAAAAATAAAGCTCAGTAAAATGACCCAAAAATCTAAATCAAAATCGTCTGAGGAGAAGCGTAAACTTGCCAATGTGCCATTTACGACACGGAGTGGCAAGGAACGGCTGAGGCCCTGGCCTATGTTCAAGGCTAGTGGTTCAGCTTCACCTGAGGATGGAAGCACTCATCCTCTCGCTAGAAAACTTAAAAGAGTTAAGATGGCAAAAGCACAGCAAAGAACTGTGCGTTCTTCTAAAT
Source organism: Pseudophryne corroboree (assembly GCF_028390025.1). Taxonomy (NCBI): domain Eukaryota; kingdom Metazoa; phylum Chordata; class Amphibia; order Anura; family Myobatrachidae; genus Pseudophryne; species Pseudophryne corroboree. The sequence goes on along the minus strand of NC_086445.1, from coordinate 420,684,567 downwards.
CACAAATCCCCAAGGAGAGTCCAATTGTGTCGGTTGCGATGCCTGACCTTCCCAACACTGGACGGGAAGAGGTTGCGCCTTCCACCATTTGCACGCCCCCTGCAAATGCTGGAAGGAGCACCCGCAGTCCAGTTCCTGATAGTCAAATTGAAGATGTCACTGTTGAAATACACCAGGATGAGGATATGGGTGTTGCTGGCGCTGGGGAGGAAATTGACAAGGAGGATTCTGATGGTGAGGTGGTTTGTTTAAGTCAGGCACCCCGGGATACACCTGTTGTCCGTGGGACGAATATGGCCATTGACATGCCTGGTCAAAATACAAAAAAAATCACCTCTTCGGTGTGGAATTATTTCAACAGAAATGCGGACAACTGGTGTCAAGCCGTGTGTTGCCTTTGTCAAGCTGTAATAAGTAGGGGTAAGGACGTTAACCAACTAGGAACACCCTCCCTTATACGTCACCTGGACCGCATTCATCAGAAGTCAGTGACAAGTTCAAATACTTTGGATGACAGCGGAAGCAGTCCACTGACCACTAAATCCCTTCCTCTTGTAACCAAGCTCCTGCAAACCACACCACCAACTCCCTCAGTGTCAATTTCCTCCTTATACAGGAAAGCCAATAGTCCTGCAGGCCATGTCACTGTCAAGTCTGACGAGTCCTCTCCTGCCTGGGATTCCTCCGATGCATCCTTGAGTGTAACGCCTACTGCTGCTGGCGCTGCTGTTGTTGCTGCTGGGAGTCGATCGTCATCCCAGAGGGGAAGTCAGAAGACCACTTGTACTACTTCCAGTAAGCAATTGACTGTCCAACAGTCCTTTGCGAGGAAGATTAAATATCACAGCAGTCATCCTGCTGCAAAGCGAATAACTCAGGCCTTGGCTGCCTGTGTGGTGAGAAACGTGTTTCCGGTATCCACCGTTAATTCACAGGCAACTAGAGACTTGATTGAGGTACTGTGTCCCCGGTACCAAATACCATCTAGGTTCCATTTCTCTAGGTAGGCGATACCGAAAATATACACAGACGTCAGAAAAAGAGTCACCAGTGTCCTAAAAAATGCAGTTGTACCCAATGTCCACTTAACCACGGACATGTGGACAAGAGGAGCAGGGCAGACTCAGGACTATATGACTGTGACAGCCCACTGGGTAGATGTATTGCCTCCCGCAGCAATAACAGCAGCGGCGGCACCAGTAGCAGCATCTCGCAAATGCCAACTCGTTCCTAGGCAGGCTACGCTTTGTATCACCGCTTTTCATAAGAGGCACACAGCTGACAACCTCTTACGGAAACTGAGTAACATCATCGCAGAATGGCTTACCCCAATTGGACTCTCCTGGGGATTTGTGACATCGGACAACGCCACCAATATTGTGCGTGCATTACATCTGGGCATTACATCTGGGCAAATTCCAGCACGTCCCATGTTTTGCACATACATTGAATTTGGTGGTGCAGAATTATTTAAAAAACGACAGGGGCGTGCAAGAGATACTATCGGTGGCCCGAAGAATTGCGGGCCACTTTCGGCATTCAGCCACCGCGTGCCGAAGACTGGAGCACCAGCAAACAGTCCTGAACCTGCCCTGCCATCATCTGAAGCAAGAGGTGGTAACGAGGTGGAATTCAACCCTCTATATGCTTCAGAGGATGGAGGAGCAGCAAAAGGCCATTCAAGCCAAAGGAAAAGAACAACAAAGGAAATGCTGTCCACACGCCGACACAATACTGTTGTGTACCGGCGGTGACAGCATATGCAGAACCCTCTGCAAAACACCAGTAACAAATAAAACCAAAGAATACAGCGGCCTAGGCCGACGGACGCGGCAAAGCCGCTACTCACGGAACCGGTACAAATACTGGCAAACGGACAGGAACCCCCAATGTAGCCGATACAGGCTCTCAGAACCGGAGAACAGGTAGAATCACGAACGACAGACCGGTGGACACCAAGAAGCCAGATACTCGACCAGGCACAGACTAAGCCACAGGACTTCTGGACACGAACGCTTCACAGCAGGACACGGGATCAGACACTGGAACCGACACTGGAACCGACATTGGAACCGACACTGGACCCGACATTGGAAGCAGCTAGACAGACACTGCTAGACAGGAGCTCAGGAACTGGCAGGAACTAGCTCAGAACTCAAGAACTATCACCAGCGTCTGTGTATTGCACTGAGCCAGAATATAACAGAGAGTCCTAATTAATTATGTCGTGCAGCTGCCCTGCTGCACAACTGAGAGGTGCAATTAACAGACAGGTGAGGCTGAACACATGGGAACAAGCTGCAATTACACAGACTCACCACCGGCAGCAAACAACAGTCTTCTTAAACCAGAGCAACGGGAAATCCTGGCCTGCAAGACAACTATAAACATAAAATAGGAATGAACCACTACCTGTGGTTCATAACACTGCCAGCCTGAGTCAGGTCATTCCCCTCATCAGGCTTTTGCAGAAGAAGCTGGAGACATTGAAGGAGGAGCTAAAACTGAGCGATTCCGCTAGGCATGTGGGACTTGTGGATGGAGCCCTTAATTCGCTTAACCAGGATTCACGGGTGGTCAATCTGTTGAAATCAGAGCACTAAATTTTGGCCACCGTGCTCGATCCTAGATTTAAAACCTACGTTGTATCTCTCTTTCCGGCAGACACAAGTCTGCAGAGGTTCAAAGACCTGCTGGTGAGAAAATTGTCAAGTCAAGCGGAACGTGACCCAACAACAGCTCCTCCTTCACATTCTCCCACAACTGGGGCTGCGAGGAAAAGGCTAAGAATTCCGAGAACACCCGCTGGCGGTGATGCAGGGCAGTCTGGAGCGAGTGCTGACATCTGGTCCGGACTGAAGGACCTACCAACGATTACTGACATGTCGTCTACTGTCACTGCATATGATTCTCTCACCATTGAAAGAATGGTGGAGGATTATATGAGTGACCGCATCCAAGTAGGCACGTCAGTACGTATACTGGCAGGAAAAAGAGGCAATTTGGAGGCCCTTGTGTCAAAGTCAGAAAAATATCTCTATACACACTGCCATATTTGCACCTCACACTGGTCCGCGCTGCGCATGCGTGCGCTCTCCCGTGAAGGCGCATACCCGCTGTTGCGTGCACCCGCTGGTGCACGGTATGCGTATTTACGGTAAAGTTTGTGTAGTCGTAGCGTGCGACTCAATCGTTACATATTTTTCACAAATAATGTATTTTATAGATCATGGTCCCTTTGATAGATTCTGAAAGTTTGGTTAATATAGAATGTTTATGAACAGAGGAATCCCTCTTTGTTTGATACGAAGGGTCAGATAGGAGTAATACAGTGGTGTTTAGTATCCATCGGAAGAATATTTAATTAGAAATATTCCGGTGTTGGTTTGAAGCAGATCAATCGCTCGTGCGAATAGTTATGGACATAAGAAGTTTATGAACATTTACTTTATTTGCACTTTATTACCCATGCGGCGGGAAACCCAGTTTCCCTCCCACCTGAGCAGTTGGAAATAGTCACAGCCCACCTGTATGAATCAACCTATGACCTTTTGTTATAATGCGAAGCCGAATTCCTGTGTCCAATGAACAATGAGATTGTAGGGACCATTGAATTGTATTGTGTGTGGGGCATAAATAGCAGGCCGACCATATCCAACTTCACTCTCTTCAACGGTTCTCATTGCTGATAATCGGGAGCTGGATATCGAGGCGCATGCGATCGTTCCCCTTGTGCGTAAGTTCTCTCCGTAATCATATTGTCTTACTGTGAGCCATTTCTCTCTCTCCCTCTCTTCTCTTTCTCTCGTATTTTTCCTTGATTAGACTTGAATTGTATTGTATTGTATTTCCCGTGTAGTTATCTGGTTAGTTGGTTTATGTTATATTGTAGTGTATGCTTTGTACTGTGATTCCTTTTGCAAGTATAATAGTCATAATACACATAATAGGTTTCGGACCCTAAGCCCAGGTATCTGTGTATTCTTTATAGTGTTAAGTACTCCCTGAGCATCGGTGACACTCAAGCAGCTTTGTAGTTAATCAGGTTACACAAGGTTGCACTTACACTTTGTCTCTACATTAAGGTTTGCTGTGTATTTCATTGCTAAAGGTATAGATATAAAGGTTTAACGTTGTGAGCGTCTGCATCGCTGGTGATCTCCTCGTGGTCCCTAGCGCTGCTACGCTATAGCGAATCATTACGATAAGTCAACAGCCAATAGTCTGCCTGCCTGCGATCACTTGGCCGTGAGTGAACGTGACGCCTGAGCGTCTCGATCACGGCTAAGCGATCGATACGCAACTTGCGTACCCTTACGGTACTTCTTACGTAGATAGCGTACAGTGTTCTTAGACCTCATAAAGGGTTATATACACGATAAATATTTAGCTTTATCAATTGGCGGCTCGTCCTGTCCTTCACATATCTGCACTAGGTAGATCAGCAGACATTATCCCTCAGCAAAGGGCGGGAGGTTGTCTCGTAGTGCTGACGGGATAAGCGTCTGCTTCGCTTAGATAAAAGAGTGCTGAAGGAATCCGGGAACCGGAGGTAAGAACAAAACGCTAGTGTCTTTTAAAACTGTATTTTTCTGTCTTGCGTACACACGCACGCACACATATATATCTGCATTTCTTTTTCTTTTTCATTTTCGTATATCACTCTCCTGTCTGCCAGTTTTATAGTCGATAGAAGTGCTAAAAAAAGATTTGCCGTTATTTCATAGTTTAAGAGTAAAAGTAATATAGTTAAAAGATAGACAAACACACAGTTTTGCCTGGGAGATAAGGCGAAGTCAGTGTGTTGTGTGGTAGATGACCAGTGATCATCTACATTGATAAAAATATAAATCGTGTTACGGTGGATCTTTGCTTTGCGTACACGTGTCCCTAACAAAAGACTTGTGTACGCAATCCAAAGGCGGACGCACGCAGCGTACATTACGCAACGGAGCGTCCGGTTACGCCCACGTAGCTCAAGTCACGATAAGTTGATTTTTAACGCAACGCGGTAAGTAACGCAAAGCGGTAAATAGCGCCACAGGCAATAAATAACGCAAGTCTATTTTTGGAAATCCAAAATTTAAATTAACAGATCCTGCTCCTAATTGGTAACACAGCTGGGCTAAAGAAAAATTTCTGCGCAGAAATAGAAATAGAAGCAAAAGTGTACATGTGATGAGTGAGTGTTTTTGTATTACATAAGTTTATATAACTTAAAGGTTGAACCACAAGAAAAGTCGAGTACTCGTGAGGTACACGCGTGTAAGTGACGTGCACGGTGGCTAGGGAGGCATCCTTTGTTAAACATAATATTTGAGCATTAGAGTATAGCGGACCAGTATAGAACAAGACCAGGAGGTCAGACCAGGAGGTCGTACAGAACAAGACCAGGAGGTCATAGTAGACCAGCAGGTCCAGGTACAGTAAACAGGGAAGTCCGCTATACAGTTCAGAGGCACAACACCAAGAGAAGGGTTGGTGCAAGACCCATATAGGCCGTACAAGCTCTGGCTGAAGGAATTCGCAGTCGTAAGTTTCGATTCCATTGGTCTTTCCGTACACAAGCTTAGTTGTTTGTGTACTGAACGACTGGACCGCACGTAATTGTGTACAGTAGTTAGTAATCTGACCTAGTACCATTAGAGTAAAGGGGTCACAAACGCTATTTGTACATTCTGACGTGATTTGTGTAATTTTTTATTTTTCAAGAAGGGAAGTTCGCTGGTCACTCAGGAACTATCTGACAAACCTCACCTTTACTGGAAAGAGTAAGTGTTCTGCGGATAACCCTCGCATGTTCCAGTAAACAACGGTTTTTATAGGTGCCCTGGGTCGAGTGCGCCAGCACCATATCGGTGTGATCAGGTCGCATTGGTCGGCGTGGGCGAGTGAGTGGGGTACTCGGTAAACCGCCACCGTCAGCCTATTGTGAACAATCTGGTTTTCTGTAAGGGTTCGCTGAAGACCTTGATATAGAGATCAGAGGTAGAGCAAGCAACGCCTGCAGAGTTATGGGGGCCAGTTGTTCAGGTAGGGGGCGATCAACCTCGGTTCGGGTTGATTCAGTGGTCCGACCAATTGGGTCGGCCAGGTATATCATGTGTGAGAAATATGGAAGTCACACAGAGGTTTTATGTGATGAATGGGAGAGAATGACGGTACAAGACCGGGAGAAATTCCCAAGAATAGGTAGCTTCAGCCCAGAGGTGTTACAAAATTTAAGGAGGAGGATATGTCTCATAAAATCAACAAAGAGACGAGTTCAGCATTATGATTATTTACAGTTGTGGCAACAGGAAGGTGAGATACAGAGAGGTTTGGCTCAGGCGGCGGGATCTGGCTCTAACAGAAAACTGATTGCCACGGCCCCGCCGCCACCATATATATCAGGAGAGAAGTTGATTACGGAGAAAGACGCACTAAAGTGTAACACAAAATCACTTAGTAACTGTGTAAATGTTAATGATAATGTTAACCCATTAACCCATGCAAGTATTAACCCGTGCAAGTTGTACCCTGTTTTGAACTTTCCTCAGGAGTGTGATCAAGAGGACGAAGCGACAACGATTTCAGCGCTCTCTCTAGCAGCCACCATAGCAGAGACCACAGTAGGCACAGCAACACCCACGAGATTAGTAAAGGCCCCTAGCGGAGGGATAGGTGAGGTCGTATCAACTGGTAAGTACGGCACCATGCATTATGCTGAGACTATTTCACCACAAGCTGTAGAATCTACACAGAATGAGGTTGTTAGAATTACTCCTGTTAGGGTAATAGCAGTTCCCAATGGGAAAACAGATGTATCAGGAGCCACTCCCATAAGGAACATTGCCATGTACAGCCCATTTTCCCGAATGGAATTAAGGACCATAGTGTCTGAATTCCCTGACCCTAGAAAAGATTTAGTTGCCAGCCAAAAATACATCACAGACTTAGGAAACACTTTAGAGCCCAATAATAAAGATTGGCAGATATTGCTAAAAGCTTGTTTACCCTCCAATGTCGACTCAGCTCAATTTTTAGCTGATTGTGGACTAGATCTGGATGTACCTCTTACAGATGTGTACAACAAAGATAACGTAAGAAGGATAAACTTACAGTTAAAGGAGCATTTCCCAGCAGTTGTTAAATGGAACAAAATATTTTCCATTAAACAAAAAGAGTCAGAAACAGCTGCAGAATATTTTCACTGGGCACTATTAGAAATGGCAAAGTACACTGGTATAGAGGACATTAGGACAAATCCAAACCATCGAGAAGTAGCAGTATCCGTACTAATGGATGGTTTGAAGGAAACATTAAAGGCAAGGGTACAGACCACGCAACCATGTTGGCGAGGTCTGTCAGTGTCCACTTTGAGAGAGGCTGCTATTGATCACGACCGAAACATCACCAGACACAGGGAGTCGCAGAGTGATAAGCTAATGTCAGTAAGTATACATGCTCTGACCACAAAGCAGCCTGCGTATGTACCATCCAACCCTGTGGGTAAGTCAACTATGATAACATGTTATTCTTGTCAAAGACAGGGACACTATGCACGAGACTGTAGAGCGAAAAATTCGCACAGATCATACCAACCCCCTAGACAACGACACGACACACGACATTGGGAGCAAGGTCCGCAGAAACGGAGTTATGAGCCACATACAGGGGAAACAAAAAGATATCCCCCAAACAGAGACTGGCATGCCTCTGGTAGTTCCCAACTATCTCCCTCACAAATAGTTGCTGCCAGCGGGATTCAGGGAGGTCACCATACCCAATAGGGGTGTGGCCATACCTGTAATCTGCAGCCAGTGAAATTGATTGCCAACCTTGAAAGTGAACCCGAGGTCGCAATTAATGTAGCTGGTAAAACTTTAAACTTTCTTGTAGACACAGGGGCGGCCAAGTCAGTGATAAATTCGACAGTGGGCATAAGAACCACTGGTAGGACAATTCCAGCCATGGGAGTAACAGGAGTAGTCCAGCACTACCCTGTTAGCAAACCAGCCGAGATTACAATAGGGCCTTTGCATACCAAGCATTCCTTTTTGCTGGCTGCATCGGCACCAACCAATCTCCTGGGAAGAGACTTACTGTGTAAAATGGGGTGCGTCATTTATTGTACTCCTGAAGGTGTATTCTTGGACATACCTGAGAATCACGCTCAGGAAGTGCGAGACATGTTAGACTCCCCATCAAAATTAATGTCACATACCATTATGACAAATAGGAATCCATCCCAAGTAGAAGAGATGACATCTCAGATACCAGAGTCACTTTGGACAAAAGACGGACAGAACACTGGATTAATGGCAAACGTAGCTCCAGTAGTTGTACAAGTAAAAGATGGTAGGATAGCTCCAAAAATCCCACAGTATCCTCTGAAGCCAGAGGTGGAGTTAGGAGTTTACCCAGTAATAGAGCGCTTGCTACAACAGGGCATTCTGGTAAGAACGTCCAGCACTGCTAATAGTCCCATCTTCCCTGTTAAGAAGAGTGGGGGGAGGGGTTACAGGCTAGTGCAGGATCTAAGGGGGATTAACAAAATAGTTGAGAGTCAGTTCCCCGTAGTGCCAAATCCAGCTGTCATCCTAATGCAAATCCCTCCCACTGCCAAATTTTTCACTGTTATTGACCTCTGCTCCGCTTTCTTTTCGGTACCTCTGCACCCTGACAGCCAATATTTGTTTGCATTCACATACAGAGGAGTCCAATACACGTGGACTCGATTGCCCCAAGGTTTCATAGATAGTCCAAGTATATTTTCTCAGGCTTTGCATGATTGTTTACAGTCTTTCCAACCAGACAGTGGATCAGTATTGATACAGTATGTGGACGATTTATTACTGTGTTCAGATTCACTGGAAGCATCTCTGAAGGATACGAAACAGCTCCTGTTTCATCTTTCAGACACCGGACACAAGGTGTCCAAAGACAAGTTGCAATTATGCCAAACTAAGGTAAAATATTTGGGACACTGTCTAACACAAGGACTGAGACACCTGACCGCTGATAGAATCCAAGCAATTAGAGACATGACCCTGCCACAAACCCAGCAACAGATCAGAACGTTTTTAGGAATGTGTGGGTATTGCCGTAATTGGATCCCAGGGTTTTCCATTTTAGCGTTACCTTTGCAGGAAATGGTCTCCTCGAACAAACCTGATAGGATTTCGCATACAGACGAGTCCGAAACAGCATTTGAGAGACTCAAACAGTGCCTAACGCAGGCACCAGCACTAGGTATGCCAGACTATGGGAAACCCTTTGAACTATACGGAACAGAAAGTGCTGGTTGCGCGGCAGGCGTACTAACCCAAAAACACGGTGATGCCAGCAGGCCAGTTGCATACTACAGCGCTCAGCTAGATACGGTAGCGCGATCCCTCCCCACATGCTTGCGAAGCGTTGCTGCGATAGCATTGCTAGTGACAAAAAGCGAAGATGTCGTGCTAGGTCACAACCTCACAATCCATACGCCACATGCGGTATCAGCCTTATTGAATTCTGCCCAAACCAGACACGTCTCATCAGCGAGATTTACAAGATGGGAATTAGCACTAATGGCCCCCGTAAACATCACCATAAGGAGATGCAGTGCATTAAATCCTGCAACATATCTCCCAGGTGTGCCTGGTCAGGCACAAAGGGTGGAAGGTGAGAGTGCTGGGGAAGGAGGATTTAATACAAAGGAAGATACACATGATTGTATGGAATATTTGACCCAAAATTTTACCGCAAGGCCTGACATCAGTGACAACCCACTGGAAGATGCAGAACTCACGTTCTACACGGACGGTAGTTGTCACAGACAGTCAGACTCGGGAGACTTGTGTACTGGATACGCAGTCGTAGATGACCAAGACACCATAGAAGCGGAACCGCTAGGCCCACCTCACTCAGCCCAGGTTGCTGAACTGGTCGCCCTAACCAGAGCATGTGAATTGGCTAAGGGTAAGTCAGCCAATATCTACACCGATTCTAGATACGCATTCGGGGTAGTCCATGATTTCGGAGCCCTATGGCGCCTCAGAAATTTCATGACGGCAGCTGGTACACCGGTAGCGCATGCAGCTCACATAAAAAGGCTTCTAACAGCGATACAGGAACCCGACAGAGTGGCTGTTATCAAATGTAAAGCACACACATATAGCCAAGACCCGGTATCACTTGGTAACAGCCGAGCAGACGAAGCTGCTAAGTTAGCAGCTGCTACCCCCATACAGACAGACACCACACAACTGATGGTATTCAATACCATCAACACACAGAAGTTGTGTAAAATGCAAAATTTGTGTTCCACACAGGAAAAGGCAGTCTGGAAGGCAAAGGGATGTGGCCAAGAGTCCTCAGGACTCTGGACGGATGGACATGGTAAACCAGTGGCCCCCAGAGCATATCTTCCATGTCTGGCTGAAGCAGCTCACGGGCTGACTCATCTAGGCAAGGAGGGAATGTGCAAATTGGTAAGAGCCTATTGGTGCGCCCCAGGATTCTCCTCTCATGCGAGTAAAAGAGCAATGTCATGCCTTACCTGTCTGAGAAAGAATATTGGAAAGGCAATACCTACAGAACCATCCCATAACCCACCTGCCGGCGGCCCTTTCCAGGTAATACAAATTGACTTCATTCAATTACCCCCTTGTCGGAATTTGAAATATGTACTTGTTTGTATAGATGTTTTCTCGAATTGGGTCGAAGCATTTGCTGCAGCTACAAATACCGCTATGTTTACAGCTAAGAAAATTGTGCAGGAATTTGTATGTAGATATGGTATCCCTAGAATAATCGAAAGTGATAGGGGTACCCATTTTACAGGTGATGTCTTTCAAGGAATGTGTAAGTTGATGGGAATTGATAGCAAGCTGCACACTCCGTACCGTCCACAGGCGAGTGCGAAGGTCGAAAGAGTGAACAGCACTATTAAAAATAAATTGAGTAAAGTGATGGCAGAGACAGGATTGACATGGCCAGAAGCTTTACCCATTGTATTGTACAGTATCAGAACCACTCCCAGGTCCCCTCTTAATCTGTCCCCCTTTGAAATCTTATTTGGTCGACAACCGCATGTCATGATTAACCCTCAGGATGATTTGAAATGTAACAATGAAGTAACTGTAAAGTACTTGATTAACATGAGTAAACAGTTAAGGAATCAAAATGATAATCTAAAGTTGGTGATTCCTGATCTACCTGATAGTAATTGTCATGACATTGAACCTGGGGATTATGTAATGATACGAAATTTTCTACGCTCAGGTTGTCTTATTGACAGATGGGAAGGACCATACCAGGTCTTATTGACTAGCACTACAGCATTGAAGGTTGCTGAGAGAGAGACTTGGGTCCATTTATCCCACTGCAAGAAGGTTGCTGATCCAGAGAAGTCCCGTGATAAGGAACAGACGGTAGAGGTTGTATCACTGGAGTGTCTGTTCCAGGAGGACTGAGGCGGCACCTGAGCCTTGAAGACCGAGAGCTGTTGTCGACTCCCCACTCCCTTTTATTGTTTTTTTTCCACTTCCCATCCCCTCTCCCTCAAATGTATTTTTCCTCCTTCTCATTCTTCTTCGTCTCCTCCTCAAAGATGGACTTGCCCCAAGAGACTGTGATCCGGATTTTCCTGTTGACCATGATGTTGACCAGAGCAGTCTGTTCCGGCGAGAGTACCATGGAGGTCGATAGAGGTTCTGGAATGAGTTCTGATGATAAAGATGGAGGCGTAGTTTTCCAAGATCAACCTAACCAACTAGCAAAGGCGAGTATCAGAAAACGATCCGATAGCATTGACCATAGAAGAAATTGTGACGGATTGTTAGCTGAAGAAAATTGTATCTGTAGGCTCTGTAACAATGTCATTGAAGATGGGTGCATTAAGAAATGCCAATCCAGTTTTAATATCCATATGGACCGACATCCATTGAGTGATTATCACTCCTTAGTGGGTAATGTATTAAACAAAACAGATTGTTGGGTATGCTCTCAAGTACCTCAGGGTCATAGCAAATCAGGGCTAGTACCATTTCCTTTAACGATAGGGGAGGTACTTGAGTTAAATGGTGGGAGACCGGTGGACCGGAGGTTTAATATCTCCAGCCCTCCTAGTTTGAAGCTCCACCAATACCACGTGGATAGGTCCCTATTATGTTTTAACATCTCCAATCCCAGAAAGCCGGGAAATTGGGAAGTATCATGGAGTAACCACACCATGACCTTTTCACATAGAGCAGATAGAATGCCTACAGATACAGAGCTTGTACGCCACATAGCCAGTAGAGGAAAATCTTTCCGGTATAGATACACCTTAGGAAATAGGATTACTAGAGTTGGAGAAGTATCACCAGGATACTGTGCACATATCGTACAACCTGATACGTGCATTAAGCAGATGGAAGAATTAGGGCTAGGAGATTTCACCTGGAAGGTGTGTAATATGGTAATGTCTTTCTCCGTCCCATATGTTCTCCCCGATGATGCATATTTCATATGCGGGAGAAAGGCGTACAAGTGGCTTGCCCCAAACTCTGAAGGATTGTGTTATATTGGAAGAGTATTGCCTGAAGTAATGACTGTAACTCATGATAAAATGAAAGACATACACCGTGGTGCCCAAGCTCCTTATACTCACACTCATTACGAGCACCTCGTTAAAAGACAACTGTCAGAAAGGTTAGAGCATCCGGCCTCTGATCTGATCCATGAATCCACCGGGATTCAGGTTCTGGTGGCGTTAGATTTCACTCGCACCGCTCGAGGAGTGATGAATTATAGATACATTTCCGCACTCGCCAATTTGTTAGATAATATCACTGAAATGTATGATGACACGTTTAGATACACTGGAAGAGAACTTCATGCTTATAAAACAGAACTGGTACAGCATAGAATGGTTCTTAATTACCTCACAGCAGTGACAGGCGGATATTGTGTTACATTGGCAACACAGTACGGCGTGAAGTGTTGCACGTATATCACAAATAGCACCGAGGATCCGGTAGAGGTCATAGACCAAAAGATGGACGATATTCTCCAATTAAAGTGGGAATTTCGCCGAAAACACAATCTCACTCTTGCTGCTGTAGGTAATGAGCTGACTGGATGGGTGTCATGGTTGAACCCACGAAATTGGTTCTCTGGTTTAGGAGACTGGGCTCAAGGAGTCATAATGGATGTTGGGAAGTTTCTACTATGTATCTTAGGTGTCGTTATATCGATTGGATTGATATTTAGATGCGGGCAGGCTTTAATGAGGTGCAAACAAAGTACCAGAGTGATGAGTTTGAGGAGTGAGGAAACTGTAATTAACCTGGATTTGATTTACGACCCAACGATAGAAACAATGATGTGATGAAAATGCGATTTCTACGGTCCGTTTCTTTCACCTGTTTTTCTGGTTTTTCTCCAAGATAACAAGACCCCCTTGGACGAGGAAGTTGATGAGACGCTATACAGACAACGGATAGACCAAAGAAGAAGTTTTGACCACTTGAGATATGGACACTTGATGAACTTTGCCATGGATCCCCAGTTTCCCTAGAATTCTTAAAATTACGCTAGCCCAACATTTTTTGTAAATCTAATGGCATTGACAAAGCTTATTGCTCACGCTTAATGAGCAAAACAGCGCAAAGAAGACGACTTTCAACTGATACCGAACAAAACTTCAACCGACAGATGTACATTAACCTGACATAGAATACCACCGCATTTACCGTAATTATGTCTTTTCTTCATTTCTACAACCCTCAGGTAATGACACACATAGTATAGGGAATACAGGCACAGATATCAGCAATCACATATTCCCCCAATCATGTATAATCAACTAAAATGTGCTCCCCATTTTGTTCAAAATCCGAAAAGAGCTCGGTAAAGTTTGACAGCCCATCCACAGACCTGTACCACGGGATAAGAAGGAATTCAAATGTATACTTCGCAATACCTCGAAGCTTGATTTACAACACGTACGGCACGATGATACATGACCGCCCAAACATGGACTCATACACACATGCTTCTGCTATCACACTAGGTCATACCTTCTTCACACCTACTCCTCTCTCCTCCCTCACCCAACCATGGAAATGAATTAACCCCTGACATATATTTTTCTCCTTTTTGAAATGTTTTAGAAGGTGGCAGTTATTATTGACTGCCAAAGGGTGGACTGTCAAAGTCAGAAAAATATCTCTATACACACTGCCATATTTGCACCTCACACTGGTCCGCGCTGCGCATGCGTGCGCTCTCCCGTGAAGGCGCATACCCGCTGTTGCGTGCACCCGCTGGTGCACGGTATGCGTATTTACGGTAAAGTTTGTGTAGTCGTAGCGTGCGACTCAATCGTTACATATTTTTCACAAATAATGTATTTTATAGATCATGGTCCCTTTGATAGATTCTGAAAGTTTGGTTAATATAGAATGTTTATGAACAGAGGAATCCCTCTTTGTTTGATACGAAGGGTCAGATAGGAGTAATACAGTGGTGTTTAGTATCCATCGGAAGAATATTTAATTAGAAATATTCCGGTGTTGGTTTGAAGCAGATCAATTGCTCGTGCGAATAGTTATGGACATAAGAAGTTTATGAACATTTACTTTATTTGCACTTTATTACCCATGCGGCGGGAAACCCAGTTTCCCTCCCACCTGAGCAGTTGGAAATAGTCACAGCCCACCTGTATGAATCAACCTATGACCTTTTGTTATAATGCGAAGCCGAATTCCTGTGTCCAATGAACAATGAGATTGTAGGGACCATTGAATTGTATTGTGTGTGGGGCATAAATAGCAGGCCGACCATATCCAACTTCACTCTCTTCAACGGTTCTCATTGCTGATAATCGGGAGCTGGATATCGAGGCGCATGCGATCGTTCCCCTTGTGCGTAAGTTCTCTCCGTAATCATATTGTCTTACTGTGAGCCATTTCTCTCTCTCCCTCTCTTCTCTTTCTCTCGTATTTTTCCTTGATTAGACTTGAATTGTATTGTATTGTATTTCCCGTGTAGTTATCTGGTTAGTTGGTTTATGTTATATTGTAGTGTATGCTTTGTACTGTGATTCCTTTTGCAAGTATAATAGTCATAATACACATAATAGGTTTCGGACCCTAAGCCCAGGTATCTGTGTATTCTTTATAGTGTTAAGTACTCCCTGAGCATCGGTGACACTCAAGCAGCTTTGTAGTTAATCAGGTTACACAAGGTTGCACTTACACTTTGTCTCTACATTAAGGTTTGCTGTGTATTTCATTGCTAAAGGTATAGATATAAAGGTTTAACGTTGTGAGCGTCTGCATCGCTGGTGATCTCCTCGTGGTCCCTAGCGCTGCTACGCTATAGCGAATCATTACGATAAGTCAACAGCCAATAGTCTTCCTGCCTGCGATCACTTGGCCGTGAGTGAACGTGACGCCTGAGCGTCTCGATCACGGCTAAGCGATCGATACGCAACTTGCGTACCCTTACGGTACTTCTTACGTAGATAGCGTACAGTGTTCTTAGACCTCATAAAGGGTTATATACACGATAAATATTTAGCTTTATCACTTGCACAAACTGGCTTTATTTTACCTAAGTTGCCCCCCCTCCAGTGTGTACTCCGAAAGAGTGTTTAGTGCAGCCGCTCACCTTGTCGGCAATCGGCGTATGAGGTTACTTCCAGAAAATGTGGAGAAGATGATGTTCATCAAAACTAATTATAATCAATTCCTCGGTGGAGACATTCACCAGCAATTGCCTCCAGAAAGTACACAGGGACCTGAGATGGTGGATTCCAGTGGGGACGAATTAATAATCTGTGAGGAGGGGGATGTACACAGTGAAAGGGGTGAGGAATCGGACGATGAGGAGGAGGTGGACATCTTGCCTCTGTAGAGCCAGTTTGTGCAAGGAGAGATTGATTGCTTCTTTTTTGGTGGGGGCCCAAACCAACCAGTCATTTCAGTCACAGTCGTGTGGCAGACCCTGTCGCTGAAATGATGGGTTCGTTAGAGTGTGCATGTCCTGTTTATACAACATAAGGGTGGGTGGGAGGGCCCAAGGACAATTCCATCTTGCACCTCTTTTTTCTTTCATTTTTGTTTGCATCATGTGCTGTTTGGGGACTATTTTTTTGAAGTGCCATCCTGCCTGACACTGCAGTGCCACTCCTAGATGGGCCAGGTGTTTGTGTCGGCCACTTGTGTCGCTTAGCTTAGCCATCCAGCGACCTTGGTGCACCTCTTTTTTTCTTTGCATCATGTGCTGTTTTGGGACTATTTTTTAAATCTGATATCCTGTCTGACACTGCAGTGCCACTCCTAGATGGGCCAGGTGTTTGTGTCGGCCACTTGGGTCGCTTATCTTAGTCACACAGCTACCTCATTGCGCCTCTTTTTTTCTTTGCATCATGTGCTGTTTGGGGACTATTTTTTAAATCTGCCATCCTGCCTAACACTGCAGTGCCACTCCTAGATGGGCCAGGTGTTTTTGTTGGCCACTTGGGTCGCTTAGCTTAGCCATCCAGCGACCTTGGTGCACCTCTTTTTTTCTTTGCATCATGTGCTGTTTGGGGACTATTTTTTAAATCTGCCATCCTGTCTGACACTGCAGTGCCACTCCTAGATGGGCCAGGTGTTTGTGTTTGCCACTTGGGTCGCTTAGCTTAGTCATCCAGCGACCTCGGTGCAAATTGTAGGACTAAAAATAATATTGTGAGGTGTTCAGAATAGACTGAAAATGAGTGGAAATTATGGTTATTGAGGTTAATAATACTATGGGATCAAAATGACCCCCAAATTCTATGATTTAAGCTGTTTTTGAGGTTTTTTTCTAAAATAACACCTGAATCCAAAACACACCTGAATCCGACAAAAAATTTTCAGGGAGGTTTTGCCAAAACGCGTCCGAATCCAAAACACGGCCGCGGAACCGAATCCAAAACCAAAACAAAAAACCCGAAAAATTTCCGGTGCACATCACTAATTACAACCAGTATATAAAATAGAGAGCACACTAGTGACCAACAAAGAATACAGGGGGCATCCTAGTGATCAGCATAAAATGCAGAGAGCATTCTAAAGACCACAGTAAAGTATAATACAATAGAAAGAACATTTTAATAAATATATATATTTCCCTTTTTACAGGTACTATATACCCAGACGGACAGGTAGTCTATCAAAAATTAAAAAATTATAGTATTTATATAAGTCCGTTTGTGCATATAATTTCAGGCGCAATAATAAGAACTAATAAACTATGTGTAGTTTTACTCAAAAAAGATTTAAACTAAAAACTGGTCAGTACAAAGTTTATAAAGACTATAAGCCGCTCCCACATAGTACTCTGAAGTTGTACTAGAATAAAATTATACTATAATCCTATTGAGCATATATGCATATATATCTCTCAGAGAGCGCTTTAGTTTTTAAACCATTTATTATACAATAAAATACAAAGAACTTTGCTTTGATCAATTAATCATACAGTTGCATAAAAACACCAAAGGGCTACTTTGAAACACTACAATGTATATTGTAATTCTATAGCTACAAGTAGTATCCTTTCATAGGCACTTAACAGTCCATACTTTCCATCTATAACCAGCTGCTGCTTAGATGGAAAAATAAACTTTGACTCCTTTTATTTCCACTGTTGTAACTTAAAATAGTTGAAGTCCAGAAATGACAGATCAAAATCTCTTATATGAATTACTTGAATAGATGTAGTTTTATCATGTATTTATTTAGAGATCTGTTGTTGTTACTAATTTCCGTTTTTACGTATGCAGACTATAGACCAATATTGCACTTGGCTGTATCAAGTTATAGCACCTGAACTTTTGTTCCTTGTTGTGGCACAGTTGTTAAAAGGTTACTGCCAAACTACAGGTGATATGTATATTATATAGTCTCACCTCACCACAGTCACACACTCAGGTGCAGGATTCCGAAAGAAAGCAGTGCCCGGCTGCGGCAGCACGCCGCTGGATAGACCTTTTGCTGGAGTCGCTTAATTACCGGAACCAATCACCTTTTTCTTCCCCGGCCGGGGTCAGCGATGTGTTAGTGTGAGTAGCAGTGCCCGGCTGCAGCTGCATGCCGCCTTGCCTCTTCTCATTAGGTGCCGCTCGACTCTCTCCCTCGCTGGAGTTATTATTCAGTGGTTACGCTGTGGCTAGGAGGTGGAAACAGTATTCCAGGTGCATAGGTGTTTCAAAGCCCTGATGATAGATGATCCTTAACGCGTTTCTCCGTTATGTCCTTTTAACGGCTTCCTCAGAAGGTATCCAACAGTGCTTAGCACCCTCCTATTTAAACCAGTCTCCTCCAATCGGTTTCATTCATTAATTAGAAGAGATAGGTATATTTCTGGTATCTTATGCATTAGTTAGTGACCAGCTGAATATTCTTTGCACCAGTATATCAAAGGAGACAAATCTCTCATAGTAGTAATCACCTATACACATAAGTGTTTCTTCTAGCATCATATATCCTTTTATAGAGTTTAATATTACAAAAAAATGAAAAATAAAAAATAATAAATAAAAACATCAATAGAAATGCATACATGTACACATAAATAATTATATATAATGGCAGCACGTGAGTAGAAATAGTATCGTCAGGGTGGAGAGATAAGTGAATATAACAAACTATCAATCCTGTTAAGACGAGCATAGCCCAGTGGACAGCATCACCGGCTACCATCTCGCCAGCCCGGGTTCAAATCCCGCTTAGTAATTCTTTTTGTCGGTATATTATATTATTGTAATATTAATATCCATTGATCTCACCACCACACATAGCAGGATATATTTCATAACTAGCCCTCAAGGCTCTCTCTTCCTGAGTTTTTACTATATAACAAGATTGTAATTATTAGCTATTGTTATCAGGACACAAATCCAATATGACCTATATGATAATCATATAAGACTTTTAAAAAGAGGACAGAATCAAATAGGGCCCAAGATATTTTCCAAAGCTCTTTTTTAGACATTATCAGATAGACCACATTTTTTCATGAATATTCAGATCTCATATATTATTCCTTTCTATATTATCGTTAAGCCCTAAGGGCGATAATGAGCCAAGAGAAAAGATCCAAAATGCCTCCCTTTTGCAGAGACGATTGAACCTGTCCCCGCCTCTTGCGGTAGCTGGTATAAACTCAATTCCCTGCACCACGAGGCCATCCATACTTCCCTGATGTTTACATTTAATGTGTGTAGACAGACTGTGTGTTCTTATACCTTTCATAATATTTCATCTGTGTTCTAAAAATCTTATATTTAATTTTCGTGTGGTTCGACCTACATATTGGATGCCACACATGCAGGTTATTAAATAGATCACGTATGTGGCATTACAATCAATGTGTCCCTTAATTTCAAAAACCGTACCATATGTGGTGGAATGAAAATGTGTACTCCTATGTTCTATAAATTTACATGTTATACAGCCTAAACGACCACATTTAAAGCATCCATCTTTTAAGGGAATGGAACTGAGCCAAGTTTTGCTTGTTTTCATAGCTGAAGCTGAACCTATATAGCGACTAGGTGTTAGAAAGCTCTGCAAATTCCTAGCTTTCTTGAAGACTATCTGGGGTTCTATTTCCAATAGAGGTGCTAGTGGTTTATCAGCCCTCAAGATAGCCATATTCTTTTTAAACAATTGTTTTATCTCTCTTGAGAGTAAATTAAATTTAGTTATAAACCGAAGTTCAGTGTTTTGTTTAGAATTAGTCAGACTATTAGATTTACTTTTACTAGTCAGTAGCAGGGCCTCTCTATCTATTACTCTCACTTGCTCTTCTGCTTCTTCCAGAATGTCTTCTGGATAATCTTGTTCTAAAAGTGCAATTGTAAGGTTATGAGCTTGTTGGTTATAATCCGTAATTTCTGAACAGTTTTGTCTGTGTCTCATATACTGGCTTCTGGGTGTGTTTCTGAGCCATGGTTGATAATGACAGCTTGAGTAATTCAGGAACTTATTGCAATCCACTTCCTTCTTGTATGTGGATGTAATTATATTACCATATTTTGCTTCTAAGGCAATGTCCAGAAAGGAGAGCTTAGATTCGTGAACTGTGCTGGTGAGTTTTAGACCAAATTAATTCTGATTCAAAAGCTCCACATATCTTTTTGCCGAACTCATATCGCCCTCCCATATAAAAAAAACATATTGTCTATGTATCTGCTATAGAGCACCAAGCCCGCCCCAGGAGTGCCTGGCCATATAAGTGTATCCTCAAACAGGCCCATGTACAGGTTGGCAAAACTAGGGGCGAACTTGGTGCACATGGCAGTACCAAGAATCTGTAGATAAAATTGTGCATTAAAGGTGAAGTAATTGTGAGTTAAAGCAAATGTGATAGCATCTAAAACAAACTGCCGCCTGGCCTCGCTCAGATCACCATCAGTACATAGGAAATACTCAACAGCTTTCACTCCCTCTGAGTGTGGAATATTAGTGTATAGTGACTTTGCGTCACACATAATAAAAATGTAATTATCTTGCCATACTACAGTGGATAATAAATTCAAAAAGTGCGCAGAGTCCCTGATGTATGACCTGAGCAAGACCACATGTGGTTGCAAAAATAAATCAATAAAAGATGATAAATTAGTCGTGAGGGACCCAATACCAGATATAATGGGACGCCCGGGAGGTGAAGTGAGGGATTTGTGAATTTTGTGAATTTTGGGCAAATGATAATAAGTGGGTACTACAGGGTGCGGGTTAAATAAAAAATTATACTCCTGTCTGGATATTGCATCTCCATAGATCTCTCCAGAAACATCTTGAATTCACAAACAAAACCAGGTGTTGGATTATGAAGTAATTTTGAATAAAATCTAGTGCTATTCAGCTGTCTATACGCTTCCTCTTCATAGGCTCTTTTATCCTGGACTACTGTACCACCCCCTTTATCTGCATTTTTGATAATAATGGAATCATCCTTCATTAAATTCCTCAATGCTTTCCTTTCTTCTTTATGTAGATTATCTCTATGTTGTTGTTTTTTCCCACATATGCCTCTCAAGCCATCTAGAGTTAGAGTATAAAACGTTTCAATCATTCCACTTTTAAATGCATGGAATAAAATTCCGATTTTTTTCTTGAAACTGTTCCTACAGCCTTGTTCTATATCGAACAGTTTCACCGTGCTACTGTTTTCCTGTTCTAATTCTACAAGTATTTTAAGAGCTGGTTTATCTGTCTTATCCAATACAATAGGGGACAAATTCTCATCTTTATTTTTGAGGATTTTATTGGCAAAATATCTTTTTCTACACAGGTCCCTGGTGAACCTGTTTAGCTCAATAAAGAGCTCAAACAGGTCAGGTCCCTGTGTGGGTGCAAATTTTAGTCCTTTTGCGATAACTGCTTTTTCACTTTCACTAAGTATTCTGGAGGATAGATTAAAAAGCCCTCTATTTCTTACTCTTTTCTTGTACTTTTGGTGATGTTTTCTGTGTCCTCCTCTACATCCTCTAGTTCGAAACCCTTTCTTTTGGGTGAGTCTTGGCTCAATGCTGAGAACCTGTTGCGACTCTTCCAAATGGGGTATAGGTCTTTCCCTAAAAAAGAGGGATCAGAGGATGAGTTTGGTGTTGCCTTAGTTCTATTCGGTACCTGCTCCCTAATCTTTGGTCTGGCTCCCCTACGATTGTTCTCCCCAGTAGGTTTAGTATCATTAGCATCCGTTGTTAGATATCGTGTCCTCATAGTATTTTTAGGACTCTGCTGCTTTGTTAAGTCCCTCCTCTCCCGGTCCTTAACCTGTTCCATATGTTTATTATTTCTATATGGCTTATTTATAGGACCATATCTCCCTTTTGAAGATGTATTTATCAAATCTTGTCCTAGATTGCTGCTAAACCTTCTATTATAAGATCTTACTTCGTTTCTCTTATAATCTTGGTTATCTCTAATCAGTTTCTGATTCTTTGTAGATATCAATTGCTGTTCAAAGCTCTCTATTTTCTGATTGAGTTTATATTCACAGTCCTTAAAATCAGCCCTTACATTGAAGGGTTTCAACAGAGAGTCGAGCGGCACCTAATGAGAAGAGGCAAGGCGGCGTGCAGCTGCAGCCGGGCACCGCTACTCACACTAACACATAGCTGATCCCGGCCAGGGAAGAAAAAGGTGATTGGTTCTGGGAATTAAGCGACTCCAGCAAAAGGTCTATCCAGCGGCGTGCTGCCGCAGATGGGCACTGCTTTCTTTCGGAATCCTACACCTAAGTGTGTGACTGTGGTGAGGTGAGACTATATAATATACATATCACCTGTAGTTTGGCAGTAACCTTTTAACAACTGTGCCACAACAAGGAACAAAAGTTTAGGTGCTATAACTAGATACAGACAAGTGCAATATTGGTCTATAGTCTGCATACTTAAAAACGGAATTTAGGAACAACAACAGATCTCTAAATACATGATAAAACTACATCTATGCAAGTAATTCATATAAGAGATTTTGATCTGTCATTTCTGGACTTCAACTATTTTAAGTTACAACAGTGGAAATAAAAGGACTCAAAGTATCTTTTTCCATCTAAGCAGCAGCTGGCTATAGATGGAAAGTAAGGACTGTTAAGGATCCCCTATATATTGGAGGCTGCCTTTTATACATCTTCATACAGCGACCCGGAGCAGCGCCTGGTTTCCCTCCCCGAGGACATCAAGATACCGCCGCGCTACATATGCGCACCACCGGACAACATTACATCAGCTGGCCTCGCAGCAGCGGCAACGGTGAGAGATCAGCTGGCGGTGGGGAGGGATACCTTGAGAGCGCTGGGTCTTCAAATCTAATAACGCTAACTGAGCTGGTTGGCGGCTTCTTCATTGGATGTACTACGTGCACTTAAACATTTATGTTTTATACCATCAGCAGTACATTTGGAGTTACAAAAATAGCACTACACTGTGCTTAATTATCCTATGTTTGGAGCTCCAGGACAGTCACTTGTGGACTCATTCATTGGTGGGCATATGGGCTAAATTCGAGCAGTGGTAGCAATTGGTGCAAGACATGTTTTATTAATTGTATTGATTTTAGATAAATGTAATGAAATAATTTTTTAACAAGTACTATGGTATAGCGCTCTCTTGTGATACTGTGTTTCTATATTTTTTTCTGACCTGGCAGAAGAGGCTTCTCAAGGGGGGTGTGGGACACACCCAGGTGTCACCCTCTAACTGACACAAAAATGGTGACTCTTCCGCAGTGACATGAGCCGCGTGCTGCAGTGTGACATTATCCTGCAGCACTCAGCTCCTGTCACTGAGAAAGAGCCAGCAGTGCAGACAGAGTATCTGGGGACAGCTTACACAAACCCCCCAGAGTTAGTTAATTGGTGTCTTCCCACAAGGCCACACCCATTTAGTGATATCAGTGGGCTCCCTTGAGGCCATGTTTCCTGTCTGAGAAGCCACACAAGTGTCACCGGCTCCAGTGCTGCCACTGTCTGGGTGACTGTAAGAGCTGAAATATGCACGTCTGGAGCCCCCAAAGGACACTCCTGCTGGTACTGCCAGATCTCATTTGTCTTTACTTTAAATGTATTTATGGTGGTAATATAATGCCACCCCATCCCTCCCACCCATACTCTGGTTGCTTTACTATTTGCATGACAGACATACAGTAGTTTTACTAATTAGACGCCTCCCACACATAAGAGTCTGAGTTCCATGTAAGTCCATTTTGCAGATATAGCTCATGATTTTAGAAATTGTACATGCATCAGAGCTGACCGCATGCATCTACTAGCGATTCACAAACATACACATCTCAGTTGAATCTCACTTGCATCGAAACTGGTATAATTAGGAGCCAAAGGGGTGTTTGCATGCCAGCATGGGCATCAGGATATCAGATAAATCTCTAGCACCATGTACAGGCTGATGCAACACCATGGTGATAGTGATGGCGACTACTTACACAAGTGGATTCACAGTGGTGCTATGTAAACATAGATGTTTGCAACTCTAACTACAGGCAAATATGCATTCACTTCTATGACCACACTGTGGCTGCTTTTGCTGCTGATTTTCGTGCTACTCTGGACCAGGCTGTCAATGTGCTCACATACTCAGAGTACTCAACACTACTCATATTTTAATTATAGTCACAAATATAATGAGATCTGCACAGCCCATGTATTGTGCTTAACAGTACCAGATATACTTTGAGCTAACTAGTGCCCACATATTTATGCCCACATACAATGTGTTTAGCTGTGCTTGCATACATATTTGCCTAGCTGTGCCCACATAAACATTGTGCCCAGATTGCCCATACAAACATTATGTCAACATGCATACTAGGCAGGGACGAGGAAATCTTTGTTGCAGGAATAGGAGGAGGTAATCAATGCAGAAGCAAAAGGCCACAATCAGAGTACAGGGCCATACACACTAGAATATTTTTTCCATAGAATTGAGTGATAACGAAGGTTGTGAACAATCAAATTGTTCAAGTGTATACACAGCAAACGATGAACGATGCACGCACCCATGGTCATTTGAAGCAGGTTGTCAGTCGTCCATGCATACAGCTCAATCCCTCCAATCCCAGCAGTTCAATACCAGCCAGATTGTTCGTCGTTCAGATCGTTTATAAAAAAAAGCTCAGTGTCGTTTGTCAGGTACTCAAGGAAAATCACTCATCTTCCACATTGTTCATCTTTCAAGTCTTCTAGTGTGTATGGGCCATAAGAGTGAACAATCCAAGTGGGAATGAAGATTGAGGTCAGAGATTAATGGGCCCTACACACTTGCTGTTGTTTCTGATTTGGACGATGTGTGTTTTTAATGATTAACGACCATTGTACAAATTGGCTTGCTATGGAAAACCAACAATCAACGACCGTGGAGATGCGCATCGTTCATTATTGGTGCATACACACTGAGCGATATGAACGATTTATCATTTATTACTGAACAAGATCGTTCATTTCGCTCATATACATCAGCATCATGTGTAGAGCCCAATAGGAAGGAGAGAAGTGATGAAATGCTTTGAATGTTAGTGTGGAGATTTTTAACTGTATTTTTTTTAGGTGAATGTGACCCAGTAAAGGAGTAATAGAAGAGGTTGTATCAAAGTGATAGGGTAGGAATGCACAGCAAGACAAGCTGCATCATTGAGGATAGATGTAAGAGGGGAGAGTTGGGAGAGAGTAGGAGGTTGCAATAATCCAAGGAGCTGATGAGTTCACCAAATGATGTAGTGCAAAGACAGAAGAGAAGGAAACAAAGGATTGAGCATTAGGGAACATCAACAGTAAGAGACAAAGAATTAGTGGGGTAGAAAAATAGGAGGATAGTCAAAAGAGGGCTGATAAGAGATTCAAGGCTTTGAAGAAGGAGAGGGTAGAGAACTGTCTCAAAGGTAGCAGATAAGTGAAAGAAGATAAGATTGGAAACATTACTCTTAGATTTAGCTGTGTGAAGGTCATAAGTGACCTTGGTAAGGACAGCTGAAGTGAAGGAAGTAAAAGCATGTTAAGGAGGAAGTAGGAGGAATGGAAAGAGGACTGTTGTTGAAATCTGAGTCATTCCAAAAGGTTTGAGTCACTCTATACTCCTCAGTAACAGTCTGTCCCCTCTGTGTCACCCCTGTCCTTCCCCCTCATTCCCTTTAAATTGCATGCTCTCACAAGCAGGACCCTCTTCCCGCATGTGCTTTTCCTTCCTTCATTTATACCATCATTGCCATCATCCTGCCAACAGCTGCATTGAACCTTTGGGCATATGCCGCAATGTTTTTTACTGTAAGTCTTTTAAACTTTTTTCTTGTTTGTTTGCACTGCTTCTGTTCTTGTATTATGTATGACTCTGTGGACCCATTTTGGTGCAATGTAAATAAAGCATAGGAATAAAAATAATAGTGGGAGATGGGATAAGAGTTGTGAAAGAGGATTGAGAAAGGGTTTCTTAGAATGGAAGTGACAAGGGCATCTCTCTCTCTCTCTCTCTCTCTCTCTCTCGCTCCATATAATTTATATATATATATATATATATATATATATGAAAGTCCCTGATAGGCATTAATCTGTCTGTTTGGCATAATCTCAAAAACCTCTGGATGGATTTTGATGCAGTTTTCACAATTTTATAGAGCATTTGGCGAGGAAGGTTTTGGTATATGAAACCATACTCTATGACAAAATGGAACCGAGCAGTGATGATTTTAGTGAAGCAAGTCAGTAAGAGAAGAACAGTAGGGTTCTTCAGTGCCACACAATGGCCAAGTGTGGTACTGCAGTAGCTGTGTTCAGTTTTTGCATAAGAGCTATGGCTGTCCACATAGTCAAGGTAGTAGCTACCATGGGTGCATGTAGTGTGGTTGCTATGGGGCCTGAAGCACCTCTGGGTCCCACATTCCACTGCATCTAGCTCACCACAAGGGAAATGGCATTGGTGACAGTAAGAGAATAAAGTGACTGTTGTGCTGCCTGCACCATACAGCAACTTGCTGATCATAGACAGCTGCAACTTCCCACTCCTGGTTACTCCCACTACAGGGCCGGACTGCCCATCTGGCAGTTCTGTCAAATGCCAAAAGGGCTGATGGGCTGGACCGGTCACACAGAGAGCTCCCACAATGCCACGCGGTGCGCGATGACTTCATCGCGCACCGCACTGATCTGCATCTACCGAGGACCGGGAGGCACCAGTAGCGGATCTTGCTATGGCGGCGGCGCCCTCCAGAAGGCGACGCCCCGGGCAAAAATTCTTTGTGCCCATAGCAAGATCCGCTACTGCCTCTGCCCCTAGCCTCACCAAGTGTGCCTCTGATCCCGCTCCTAATGTGCAACTATATTTTCCCTTATATATGTACCTCTGCCTCCTATAACACACAGCACTATTTAGCGCTGTCTTATTGTGTGTTTTATTATCCTGTTTTTGGGGCATGACTAATCCCCTATTAGCTGCTGTGGAGATGCAGCCCTGTGTAGGCCTGAACAAGGTACACCTGTTGTTTCCCTGTCTTCGCACCTCTGCCTCCTGCCTCACCAAGCATGCCTCTGGACTCCCTCACCATTAGTGCCTCTGACCCACCTCCCCATTAGTGCCTCTGCATGCTACCTACCCGTGTGCACCTATCATTTCCCCTTTCCATATGTACCACTGCCTCCCTCGCCATAAGTGCCCCTGACCACTGCCTCCCCAATTATGCCTCTGATTCCCTCCCCTTATGTGCCTCTGACCTCCCCCATGCATGCCTCTGACCTAAATTTTCTGTAAATTCCCTGCAAACTTAAAGCTTTGGGGTCCCTTCAAATTTTATATGTGGTCCCCATAGTTCTAGCTACTACCCTGCCTATATCTCTACACAGTATAGAATAAAGTACCCGATAGGGGTCAGTCTACTTGTTCGGGCTAACCGCGAGAATCAATGGACAGATTTTGATGCGGTTTTCACAATTCTAGAGAGCATTGTCAGAGAAGGTTTAGGAGTACAAAAAATTAATCTATGACAAAAGGGAGCCAAGCAGTGATGATTTTAGTAAATAAAGTCAGCTCCTGTTTAAAGCAGGGGCGAATCGCTTTTATGTAATAAAGAAGGCGGGCTGTGTCAATGGAAATAGAAAGGTTGAATAGGTGAATGATGTGGGAGCAATCATAGAGAGAGTTTGTGGAAGAGGGAATGTAGTTGATGGGGCAGATAGAAGGGCAGAGGATGAGAAAAAGGATATACCAGGTAGCTAGCAGTGACAGGTGTTTATTGCTCTTCACTTCTGTGGAGCACTTAGCGCTATGGCAGGTGAATGAAGACACTAACCACCAATCAGAGTGCAGGAGACATGTAGTTGTTATGACCAGTTTCTGACACTGCCAGTAATTAAGTTAAGTTATGAAGTACAGGAACTCAGAGGAGCATAGGTAACACTGACAAATCTTTAGCCTTGCCAAGTTGAAACTGAACGCAAACCCTCAGTATCCTAGATACACAGATTTTATAACTGCTCTACTTGAATTACTGTATGCATGTGCTTCTATATTGTCTTAATTACCTGTCCATCCTCTATTTTGTTACATAAAAAATAATGTATCATTTTATTATTAAAATGACCTACGTGTGCTGGTTATAAAGACCATAATCCATGATACCTCTTATATTATCACATTAGTTTTAAACCTATTTAATACAGATTTCAAAACCCATATTAATTGAAATGGAAAATTTGTACATTAGGTCTGACATCTTTTTGGCAGAATATACTTCATCAGTAGATCTCTTGGTGCCAAACAGTGGGTGTAACCAGCGACAAAGAACACCAATGTATCTTAACATTATGCTTTGTTTGTCTATGAATATTCATTTTGCATGATTAGTATCATTCCTTCATACTGGTTGCTATGAGCAACAGAAAAGTTGGCACTATTTTAAAATCTATGAGGGTAGAATGTTGGATTATTGTCGACATTGGCATACTTTTCTTTCTTCAACTTTCTCATAAAATATACTCTTTTGTTGTGCAATAATTGCTATTCACATTTGTTAGGGAGGACAGACATGACATTGGTGGGAGCAAGTTAACATGCTACTGCTAAAAAAGTTAATAAGATTAGTGTAGAATTAAGTTTTACTTTGTTTACGCATTCTGTGAAAGGCATATATTAAAATAGAGGAAGAACGTTTTATATCCATGCAGTGTCGGACTGGGGCAGGAAGAGCCCACCGGGGGGATGCAGTGATAGGGGCCTATACTTAGGGGTGTGGCCAGCCTACAAAGAGGGTGTAGCCAACCCCCACAGAGGCTTGAAATACACAATAGACTTGTGCAGTGTAATGCAACATATCTACCATGTATAATACAAGTGCACAGTCTGGAACCTGATCCCTAAAGTAAGGAGTGGGCCCTTAGGCAGTGGGGCCCACTAGTGGTTTCCCCTGCACCCCTGTGGGCCAGTCCGACCCTGTGTCCATGGTTCTGTGGAAAAGACAAATGTATTGCATATGAGTGAATATTTATGTGCTGTTGTAAAAATATTAAATAGAAAGCATACATTAATGTTAATACCCTCATAAATCCAATATACCTTTATACAAAGGTCCTATATGCGTGGATTTTGTATGTTCTTCTTGTGTTTGCATGTGTTTCCTATAGGTACTCCTACAATCCAAAAACATACTGGTAGGTTAATTGGTAACTGACACCAACAACAAAAATCATCTCTAGTGCACATGTGTGTGTGTACATATAGTATGGTATATTTGGTAGGGATTATAGATTGTCATAGTTACTTCAGATGACAAAAAAGAACATTAGTCTTTTCATCATCTGACAAAAAAAGCACTTATAATAACATCAGTATCATATATTCAGTCATAGAAA
This sequence comes from Pseudophryne corroboree, assembly GCF_028390025.1. NCBI lineage: Eukaryota > Metazoa > Chordata > Amphibia > Anura > Myobatrachidae > Pseudophryne > Pseudophryne corroboree. The sequence goes on along the minus strand of NC_086445.1, from coordinate 420,655,224 downwards.
TGGTTATATGCTTTTCTAAAAATACAGTCAGTTTGTGTAGTATAGATTGTTCTATAATAACCAATAAATAAATGTTTTGATCTCTGTATGGGAACCTGTCTGCACTGGAGAATGCAACTCAATTTACTTTGATGACGCACTGAAATAATAAGATTTTACTTACCGGTAAATCTATTTCTCGTAGTCCGTAGTGGATGCTGGGGACTCCGTAAGGACCATGGGGAATAGACGGGCTCCGCAGGAGACATGGGCACTTTAAGAAAGAAATTGGATACTGGTGTGCTCTGGCTCCTCCCTCTATGTCCCTCCTCCAGACCTCAGTTAGAGACTGTGCCCGGAAGAGCTGACAATACAAGGAAAGGATTTTGGAATCCAGGGCAAGACTCATACCAGCCATACCAATCACACCGTATAACTTGTGATAAACGTATCCAGTTAACAGTATGAACAACAACAGAGCATCAGATCAACCCTGATACAACTATAACATAACCCTTATGTAAGCAATAACTATATACAAGTATTGCAGAAAAAAGTCCGCACTTGGGACGGGCGCCCAGCATCCACTATGGACTACGAGAAATAGATTTACCGGTAAGTAAAATCTTATTTTCTCTAACGTCCTAGTGGATGCTGGGGACTCCGTAAGGACCATGGGGATTATACCAAATCTCCCAAACGGGAGGGAGAGTGCGGATGACTCTGCAGCACCGAATGAGCAAACACAAGGTCCTCCTCAGCCAGGGTATCAAACTTGTAGAACTTTGCAAAAGTGTTTGAACCCGACCAAGTAGCTGCTTTGCAAAGCTGTAATGCCGAGACCCCTCGGGCAGCCGCCCAAGAAGAGCCCACCTTCCTTGTAGAATGGGCTTTTAGGGATTTTGGCTGCGGCAATTCTGCCGCAGAATGAGCCTGCTGAATCGTGTTACAGATCCAGCGAGCAATAGTTTGCTTTGAAGCAGGAGCACCCAGCTTGTTGGGTGCATACAGGATAAACAGTGACTCAGTTTTCCTGACTCTAGCCGTTCTGGCTACATAAACCTTCAAATCCCTGACCACATCTAGTAACTCGGAATCCTCCAAGTCACAAGTAGCCACAGGCACCACGATAGGTTGGTTCATATGAAAAGATGACACCACTTTTGGCAGAAATTGCGGATGGGTCCGCAATTCCACCCTGTCCATATGGAAAACCAGATACGGGCTTTTATGTGACAAAGCCGCTAATTCTGACACACGCCTAGCTGAAGCCAAGGCTAATAGCATGACCACCTTCCACGTGAGAAATTTTAACTCCACGGTTTTTAGTGGCTCAAACCAGTGTGACTTCAGGAAACTCAACACCACGTTAAGATCCCAAGGTGCCACTGGAGGCACAAAAGGGGGCTGAATATGCAGCACTCCCTTCACAAACGTCTGGACTTCAGGAAGAGAAGCCAGTTCTTTTTGAAAGAAAATGGATAGGGCCGAAATCTGGACCTTAATGGAACCCAATTTTAGGCCCAAAGTCACTCCCGACTGTAGGAAGTGAAGGAAACGGCCCAGCTGGAATTCCTCCGTAGGGGCATTCCTGGCCTCACACCAAGCAACATATTTTCGCCATATACGGTGATAATGTTTAGCCATCACGTCCTTCCTAGCCTTTATCAGCGTAGGAATTACCTCATCCGGAATGCCTTTTTCTGCTAGGATCCGGCGTTCAACCGCCATGCCGTCAAACGCAGCCGCGGTAAGTCTTGGAACAGACAGGGCCCCTGTTGCAACAAGTCCTGTCTTAGAGGCAGAGGCCATGGGTCCTCTGTGAGCAGTTCTTGCAACTCTGGATACCAAGTCCTTCTTGGCCAATCCGGAACAATGAGTATTGTTCTCACTCCTCTTCTTCTTATGATTCTCAGCACCTTGGGTATGAGAGGAAGAGGAGGAAATACATAGACCGACTGGAACATCCACGGTGTCACTAGAGCGTCTACAGCTATCGCCTGAGGGTCTCTTGACCTGGCGCAATATCTCTGTAGCTTTTTGTTGAGGCGGGATGCCATCATGTCTACTTGTGGCAGTTCCCACCGACTTGCAATCTGCGTGAAGACTTCTTGATGAAGTCCCCACTCTCCCGGGTGGAGGTCGTGCCTGCTGAGGAAGTCTGCTTCCCAGTTGTCCACTCCCGGAATGAACACTGCTGACAGTGCGCTTACGTGATTCTCCGCCCAGCGAAGAATTCTGGTGGCTTCCGCCATCGCCACTCTGCTCCTTGTGCCGCCTTGGCGGCTTACATGAGCCACTGCGGTGATGTTGTCTGACTGAATCAGCACCGGTCGGTCGCGAAGCAGGGTCTCCGCTTGTCGTAGGGCGTTGTATATTGCCCTTAGTTCCAGGATGTTGATGTGAAGACAAGTCTCCTGACTTGACCACAGACCTTGGAAATTTCTTCCCTGTGTGACTGCTCCCCACCCTCGGAGGCTTGCGTCCGTGGTCACCAGGACCCAGTCCTGAATGACGAATCTGCGGCCCTCGAGAAGGTGAGCATTCTGCAGCCACCACAGGAGAGACACCCTGGCTCTGGGGGACAAGGTGATCAGCCGATGCATCAGTAGATGTGATCCGGACCACTTGTCCAACAGATCCCACTGAAAGGTCCTCGCATGGAACCTGCCGAAGGGAATGGCCTCGTATGAGGCCACCATCTTTCCCAGGACTCGCGTGCAGTGATGCACCGACACCTGTTTTGGTTTTAATAGGTCTCTGACCAATGTCATGAGCTCCTGAGCTTTCTCCATCGGGAGATAAACCCTCTTCTGCTCTGTGTCCAGAATCATGCCCAGGAAGGGCAGACGAGTCGTAGGAATCAACTGCGACTTTGGAATATTCAGAATCCAGCCGTGCTGTTGTAATACTTCCCGAGAGCGTGCCACGCTGATCAGCAACTGCTCTCTGGACCTCGCCTTTATGAGGAGATCGTCCAAGTATGGGATAATTTTGACTCCTTGCCGTCGCAGGAGCACCATCATTTCCGCCATTACCTTGGTAAATATTCTCGGTGCCATGGAGAGACCAAACAGCAATGTCTGGAATTGGTAATGACAATCCTGTACCACAAATCTGAGGTACTCCTGATGAGGTGGATAAATGGGGACATGAAGGTAAGCATCCTTTATGTCCAGAGACACCATAAAATCCCCCTCCTCCAGGCTTGCGATGACCGCTCTGAGCGATTCCATCTTGAACTTGAACCTTTTCAGGTATATGTTCAGGGATTTTAAATTCAATATGGGTCTGACCGAACTGTCCGGTTTCGGTACCACAAACATGGTCGAATAGTAACCCCTTCCCTGTTGAAGGAGGGGAACCTTTACCACCACCTGCTGAAGATACAATTTGTGAATTGCCGCTAACACTATTTCACTTTCTAAGGGGGAAGCTGGCAGGGCCGATTTGAGGTAACGGTGAGGGGGCATCTCTTTGAATTCCAGCTTGTATCCCTGAGACACAATCTCTATAGCCCAGGGATCCACCTGGGAGTGAACCCACTTGTGGCTGAAATTTCGGAGACGCGCCCACACCGGGCCTAGCTCCGCGTGTGGAGCCCCAGCGTCATGCGGTGTATTTAGTGGAGGCCGGGGAGGACTTCTGTTCCAGGGAACTAGCTGTATTATGCAGCTTTTTTCCTCTACCCCTGCCTCTGGCAAGAAAGGATGCACCTCGTACTTTCTTGCCTTTTTGTGATCGAAAGGACTGCATTTGGTAATATGGTGCTTTCTTAGGTTGTGAGGGAATATATGGCAAAAAATTTGACTTTCCAGCCGTAGCTGTGGAGACCAGGTCCGAGGGACCGTCCCCAAACAATTCCTCACCCTTGTAAGGTAAAACCTCCATGTGCCTTTTTGAGTCGGCATCGCCTGTCCATTGCCGAGTCCACAGGACCCTTCTGGCAGAAATCGACATTGCATTTATTCTAGAGCCCAGTAGGCTAATGTCTCTTTGGGCATCTCTCATATATAGGACAGCGTCTTTTATATGCCCCAGGGTCAGTACTATAGTATCCTTGTCCAAGGTATCAAGTACCTCAGATAAGGTATCTGTCCATGCTGCTACAGCACTACACATCCAGGCCGACGCATTTGCCGGCCTTAGTAAGGTACCTGAATGTGTATAAATGGACTTCAGGATACCCTCCTGCTTTCTATCCGCAGCATCTTTTAGGGTGGCCGTATCCTGTGACGGCAGGGCTACCTTCTTGGATAAGCGCGTTAAAGCTTTGTCCACCCAAGGGGAGGATTCCCAGCGTAACCTGTCCGTTGGCGGCAAAGGATACGCCATAAGCATCCGTTTGGAAATCTGCAGTTTTCTATCTGGAGAATCCCAAGCCTTTTCACATAACTCATTTAATTCATGTGACGGGGGAAAGGTCACCTCTTGCCTTTTTTCCCCATACATATAAACCCTCTTGTCAGGGACTGGGGTTTCCTCTGTGATGTGCAACCCATCCTTCATTGCTATAATCATGTAACGGATGGCTTTAGCCATTTTAGGCTGTAACTTTGCATCATCGCCATCGGCACTGGAGTCAGAATCCGTTAGAGATGAGCGGGTTCGGTTCCTCGGAATCCGAACCCGCCCGAACTTCATTTTTTTTTACACGGGGCCGAGCGACTCGGATCATCCCGCCTTGCTCGGTTAACCCGAGCGCGCCCGAACGTCATCATCCCGCTGTCGGATTCTCGCGAGGCTCGGATTCTATCGCGAGACTCGGATTCTATATAAGGAGCCGCGCGTCGCCGCCATTTTCACACGTGCATTGAGATTCATAGGGAGAGGACGTGGCTGGCGTCCTCTCCGTTTATAGAGAAGAGAGTGAGACTAGAGTAGAGAGAGACACAGTAGTAATTTTGGGGAGCATTAGGAGGAGTACTACTACTTGCTGAAGTGATAGATAGATAGTGTGACTGTATAATGTATATCTGACTTGTGGGGGAGACACTGACAGTGGGGAGCAGTTAGAGTCTGAGAGCAGGACTCAGGAGTACATATAACGTACAGTGCACACTTTTGCTGCCAGAGTGCCACACTGCCATTGTGACCACACTGACCACCAGTATAATATATATTGTGATTGTCTGCTTAGGAGTACTACTTGCAAGTTGCTGATAGTGTGACCAGTGACCTGACCACCAGTTTAATAATCACCGCCAGTTTAATATATATATATATATATATATATATATATATAATTGTATATAATATATATATAATATTGTATACCACCTACCCGTTTTTTTTTTTCTTTCTTCTTCTTTATACATACTACTATAGTAGCTTACTGTAGCAGTCTGCGGTGCTGCTGAGCTGACAGTGTCCAGCAGGTCCGTCATCAGTCATTACATAATAAATATATCTACCTGTCCGGCTGCAGTACTAGTGTGATATTATATATATATATATTGATTTCATCTCATTATCATCCAGTCTATATTAGCAGCAGACACAGTACGGTAGTCCACGGCTGTAGCTACCTCTGTGTCGGCAGTCGCTCGTCCATCCATAATTGTATACCACCTACCCGTGGTTTTTTTTTTTCTTTCTTCTTTATACATACTACTATAGTAGCTTACTGTAGCAGTCTGCGGTGCTGCTGAGCTGACAGTGTCCAGCAGGTCCGTCATCAGTCATTACATAATAAATATATATACCTGTCCGGCTGCAGTACTAGTGTGATATTATATATATATATATATATTGATTTCATCTCATTATCATCCAGTCTATATTAGCAGCAGACACAGTACGGTAGTCCACGGCTGTAGCTACCTCTGTGTCGGCAGTCGCTCGTCCATCCATAATTGTATACCACCTACCCGTGGTTTTTTTTTTTTCTTTCTTCTTTATACATACTACTATAGTAGCTTACTGTAGCAGTCTGCGGTGCTGCTGAGCTGACAGTGTCCAGCAGGTCCGTCATCAGTGATTACATAATAAACATATCTACCTGTCCGGCTGCAGTACTAGTGTGATATTATATATATATATATATATATATATATATATATATTGATTTCATCTCATTATCATCCAGTCTATATTAGCAGCAGACACAGTACGGTAGTCCACGGCTGTAGCTACCTCTGTGTCGGCAGTCGCTCGTCCATCCATAATTGTATACCACCTACCCGTGGTTTTTTTTTTTTTCTTTCTTCTTTATACATACTACTTTAGTAGCTTACTGTAGCAGTCTGCGGTGCTGCTGAGCTGACAGTGTCCAGCAGGTCCGTCATCAGTCATTACATAATAAATATATCTACCTGTCCGGCTGCAGTACTAGTGTGATATTATATATATATATATTGATTTCATCTCATTATCATCCAGTCTATATTAGCAGCAGACACAGTACGGTAGTCCACGGCTGTAGCTACCTCTGTGTCGGCAGTCGCTCGTCCATCCATAATTGTATACCACCTACCCGTGGTTTTTTTTTTCTTTCTTCTTTATACATACTACTATAGTAGCTTACTGTAGCAGTCTGCGGTGCTGCTGAGCTGACAGTGTCCAGCAGGTCCGTCATCAGTCATTACATAATAAATATATATACCTGTCCGGCTGCAGTACTAGTGATATTATATATATATATATATATATTGATTTCATCTCATTATCATCCAGTCTATATTAGCAGCAGACACAGTACGGTAGTCCACGGCTGTAGCTACCTCTGTGTCGGCAGTCGCTCGTCCATCCATAAGTATACTAGTATCCATCCATCTCCATTGTTTACCTGAGGTGCCTTTTAGTTGTGCCTATTAAAATATGGAGAACAAAAATGTTGAGGTTCCAAAATTAGGGAAAGATCAAGATCCACTTCCACCTCGTGCTGAAGCTGCTGCCACTAGTCATGGCCGAGACGATGAAATGCCAGCAACGTCGTCTGCCAAGGCCGATGCCCAATGTCATAGTACAGAGCATGTAAAATCCAAAACACCAAATATCAGTAAAAAAAGGACTCCAAAATCTAAAATAAAATTGTCGGAGGAGAAGCGTAAACTTGCCAATATGCCATTTACCACACGGAGTGGTAAGGAACGGCTGAGGCCCTGGCCTATGTTCATGGCTAGTGGTTCAGCTTCACATGAGGATGGAAGCACTCAGCCTCTCGCTAGAAAAATGAAAAGACTCAAGCTGGCAAAAGCACCGCAAAGAACTGTGCGTTCTTCGAAATCCCAAATCCACAAGGAGAGTCCAATTGTGTCGGTTGCGATGCCTGACCTTCCCAACACTGGACGTGAAGAGCATGCGCCTTCCACCATTTGCACGCCCCCTGCAAGTGCTGGAAGGAGCACCCGCAGTCCAGTTCCTGATAGTCAGATTGAAGATGTCAGTGTTGAAGTACACCAGGATGAGGAGGATATGGGTGTTGCTGGCGCTGGGGAGGAAATTGACAAGGAGGATTCTGATGGTGAGGTGGTTTGTTTAAGTCAGGCACCCGGGGAGACACCTGTTGTCCGTGGGAGGAATATGGCCGTTGACATGCCTGGTGAAAATACCAAAAAAATCAGCTCTTCGGTGTGGAAGTATTTCAACAGAAATGCGGACAACATTTGTCAAGCCGTGTGTTGCCTTTGTCAAGCTGTAATAAGTAGGGGTAAGGACGTTAACCACCTCGGAACATCATCCCTTATACGTCACCTGCAGCGCATTCATAATAAGTCAGTGACAAGTTCAAAAACTTTGGGCGACAGCGGAAACAGTCCACTGACCAGTAAATCCCTTCCTCTTGTAACCAAGCACACGCAAACCACCCCACCAACTCCCTCAGTGTCAATTTCCTCCTTCCCCAGGAATGCCAATAGTCCTGCAGGCCATGTCACTGGCAATTCTGACGATTCCTCTCCTGCCTGGGATTCCTCCGATGCATCCTTGCGTGTAACTCCTACTGCTGCTGGCGCTGCTGTTGTTGCTGCTGGGAGTCGATGGTCATCCCAGAGGGGAAATCGTAAGACCACTTTTACTACTTCCACCAAGCAATTGACTGTCCAACAGTCCTTTGCGAGGAAGATGAAATATCACAGCAGTCATCCTGCTGCAAAGCGGATAACTGAGGCCTTGGCATCCTGGGTGGTGAGAAACGTGGTTCCGGTATCCATCATTACTGCAGAGCCAACTAGAGACTTGTTGGAGGTACTGTGTCCCCGGTACCAAATACCATCTAGGTTCCATTTCTCTAGGCAGGCGATACCGAAAATGTACACAGACCTCAGAAAAAGCGTCACCAGTGTCCTAAAAAATGCAGCTGTACCCAATGTCCACTTAACCACGGACATGTGGACAAGTGGAGCAGGGCAGGGTCAGGACTATATGACTGTGACAGCCCACTGGGTAGATGTATGGACTCCCGCCGCAAGAACAGCAGCGGCGGCACCAGTAGCAGCATCTCGCAAACGCCAACTCTTTCCTAGGCAGGCTACGCTTTGTATCACCGGTTTCCAGAATACGCACACAGCTGAAAACCTCTTACGGCAACTGAGGAAGATCATCGCGGAATGGCTTACCCCAATTGGACTCTCCTGTGAATTTGTGGCATCGGACAACGCCAGCAATATTGTGTGTGCATTAAATCTGGGCAAATTCCAGCACGTCCCATGTTTTGCACATACCTTGAATTTGGTGGTGCAGAATTTTTAAAAAAACGACAGGGGCGTGCAAGAGATGCTGTCGGTGGCCAGAAGAATTGCGGGACACTTTCGGCGTACAGGCACCACGTACAGAAGACTGGAGCAACACCAAAAACGCCTGAACCTGCCCTGCCATCATCTGAAGCAAGAAGTGGTAACGAGGTGGAATTCAACCCTATATATGCTTCAGAGGTTGGAGGAGCAGCAAAAGGCCATTCAAGCCTATACAATTCAGCACGATATAGGAGGTGGAATGCACCTGTCTCAAGCGCAGTGGAGAATGATTTCAACGTTGTGCAAGGTTCTGCTGCCCTTTGAACTTGCCACACGTGAAGTCAGTTCAGACACTGCCAGCCTGAGTCAGGTCATTCCCCTCATCAGGCTTTTGCAGAAGAAGCTGGAGACATTGAAGGAGGAGCTAACACGGAGCGATTCCGCTAGGCATGTGGGACTTGTGGATGGAGCCCTTAATTTGCTTAACAAGGATTCACGGGTGGTCAATCTGTTGAAATCAGAGCACTACATTTTGGCCACCGTGCTCGATCCTAGATTTAAAACCTACCTTGGATCTCTCTTTCCGGCAGACACAAGTCTGCTGGGGTTCAAAGACCTGCTGGTGAGAAAATTGTCAAGTCAAGCTGAACGCGACCTGTCAACATCTCCTCCTTCACATTCTCCCGCAACTGGGGGTGCGAGGAAAAGGCTCAGAATTCCGAGCCCACCCGCTGGCGGTGATGCAGGGCAGTCTGGAGCGACTGCTGATGCTGACATCTGGTCCGGACTGAAGGACCTGTCAACGATTACGGACATGTCGTCTACTGTCACTGCATATGATTCTCTCCCAATTAAAAGAATGGTGGAGGATTATATGAGTGACCGCATCCAAGTAGGCACGTCACACAGTCCGTACTTATACTGGCAGGAAAAAGAGGCAACTTGGAGGCCCTTGCACAAACTGACTTTATTCTACCTAAGTTGCCCTCCCAAAAGTGTGTACTCCGAAAGAGTGTTTAGTGCCGCCGCTCACCTTGTCAGCAATCGGCGTACGAGGTTACTTCCAGAAAATGTGGAGAAGATGATGTTCATTAAAATTAATTATAATCAATTCCTCCGTGGAGACATTGACCAGCAGCAATTGCCTCCACAAAGTACACAGGGAGCTGAGATGGTGGATTCCAGTGGGGACGAATTGATAATCTGTGAGGAGTGGGATGTACACGGTGATATATCGGAGGATGATGATGAGGTGGACATCTTGCCTCTGTAGAGCCAGTTTGTGCAAGGAGAGATTAATTGCTTCTTTTTTGGTGGGGGTCCAAACCAACCCGTCATTTCAGTCACAGTCGTGTGGCAGACCCTGTCACTGAAATGATGGGTTGGTTAAAGTGTGCATGTCCTGTTTATACAACATAAGGGTGGGTGGGAGGGCCCAAGGACAATTCCATCTTGCACCTCTTTTTTCTTTAATTTTTCTTTGCGTCATGTGCTGTTTGGGGAGTGTTTTTTGGAAGGGCCATCCTGCGTGACACTGCAGTGCCACTCCTAGATGGGCCAGGTGTTTGTGTCGGCCACTAGGGTCGCTTATCTTACTCACACAGCTACCTCATTGCGCCTCTTTTTTTCTTTGCGTCATGTGCTGTTTGGGGAGTGTTTTTTGGAAGGGCCATCCTGCGTGACACTGCAGTGCCACTCCTAGATGGGCCCGGTGTTTGTGTCGGCCACTAGGGTCGCTTATCTTACTCACACAGCTACCTCATTGCGCCTCTTTTTTTCTTTGCGTCATGTGCTGTTTGGGGAGTGTTTTTTGGAAGGGCCATCCTGCGTGACACTGCAGTGCCACTCCTAGATGGGCCTGGTGTTTGTGTCGGCCACTAGGGTCGCTTATCTTACTCACACAGCTACCTCATTGCGCCTCTTTTTTTCTTTGCGTCATGTGCTGTTTGGGGAGTGTTTTTTGGAAGGGCCATCCTGCGTGACACTGCAGTGCCACTCCTAGATGGGCCAGGTGTTTGTGTCGGCCACTAGGGTCGCTTATCTTACTCACACAGCTACCTCATTGCGCCTCTTTTTTTCTTTGCATCATGTGCTGTTTGGGGAGTGTTTTTTGGAAGGGCCATCCTGCGTGACACTGCAGTGCCACTCCTAGATGGGCCAGGTGTTTGTGTCGGCCACTAGGGTCGCTTATCTTACTCACACAGCTACCTCATTGCGCCTCTTTTTTTCTTTGCGTCATGTGCTGTTTGGGGAGTGTTTTTTGGAAGGGCCATCCTGCGTGACACTGCAGTGCCACTCCTAGATGGGCCCGGTGTTTGTGTCGGCCACTAGGGTCGCTTATCTTACTCACACAGCTACCTCATTGCGCCTCTTTTTTTCTTTGCGTCATGTGCTGTTTGGGGAGTGTTTTTTGGAAGGGCCATCCTGCGTGACACTGCAGTGCCACTCCTAGATGGGCCCGGTGTTTGTGTCGGCCACTAGGGTCGCTTATCTTACTCACACAGCTACCTCATTGCGCCTCTTTTTTTCTTTGCGTCATGTGCTGTTTGGGGAGTGTTTTTTGGAAGGGCCATCCTGCGTGACACTGCAGTGCCACTCCTAGATGGGCCCGTTGTTTGTGTCGGCCACTAGGGTCGCTTAGCTTAGTCATCCAGCGACCTCGGTGCAAATTTTAGGACTAAAAATAATATTGTGAGGTGTGAGGTATTCAGAATAGACTGAAAATGAGTGGAAATTATGGTTTTTGAGGTTAATAATACTTTGGGATCAAAATGACCCCCAAATTCTATGATTTAAGCTGTTTTTTAGTGTTTTTTGAAAAAACACCCGAATCCAAAACACACCCGAATCCGACAAAAAAAATTCGGTGAGGTTTTGCCAAAACGCGGCCGAACCCAAAACACGGCCGCTTAACCGAACCCAAAACCAAAACACAAAACCCAAAAAATTTCAAGTGCACATCTCTAGAATCCGTGTCCACATCTGTGTCAACAATTTGGGATACTGGGCGCTTCTGAGACCCTGACGGCCTCTGCGACATAGGATCAGGCATGGGCTGAGACCCCAGCTGTCCCAAGGCTTCAGCTTTATCCAACCTTTTATGCAAGGAAGTAACATTATCATTTAAAACCTTCCACATATCCATCCAATCGGGTGTCGGCGCCGTCGGCGGCGACCCCACATTCATTTGCTCCCACTCTGTTTCCACATAGCCTTCCTCGTCAAACATTCCGACACAAGCGTACCGACACACCACACACACAGGGGAAGCTCTTTTTGAAGACAGTTCCCCCACAAGGCCCTTTGGAGAGACAGAGAGAGAGTATGACAGCACATACCCCAGCGCTATATGTCCCAGGAGTCACACAGTAACTTAGTGTTAACCCAGTAGCTGCTGTATATATTGTTTTTGCGCCAAATTTATGTGCCCCCCCCTCTCTTTTTACCCTCTTCTACCGTGTTTCTGCAGGGGAGAGCCTGGGGAGCTTCCTCTCAGCGGAGCTGTGGAGAGAAAATGGCGCTGGAGAGTGCTGAGGAAGAAGCCCCGCACCCTCAGCGGCGGGCTTCTGTCCCGCGTTTCTGTGTAAAACATATGGCGGGGTCCCATGCATATATACAGTGCCCAACTGTATATATGCCCACTTTTGCCAAGAGGTCTCTAATTGCTGCTCAGGGCGCCCCCCCCCCCCCTGCGCCCTGCACCCTACAGTGACCGGAGTGTGTGGGTTTAGTGTGGGAGCAATGGCGCACAGCTGCAGTGCTGTGCGCTACCTCATATGAAGACTGGAGTCTTCTGCCGCCGATTTCGAAGTCTTCTTGCTTCTGACACCGGCTTCTGTCTTCTGGCTCTGCGAGGGGGATGGCGGCGCGGCTCCGGGATCGGACGACCAAGGGTGCGATCCTGTGTACGATCCCTCTGGAGCTAATGGTGTCCAGTAGCCTAAGAGGCAGGACCTATCTTCAGTGAGTAGGGCTGCTTCTCTCCCCTCAGTCCCACGTAGCAGAGAGTCTGTTGCCAGCAGATCTCTCTGAAAATAAAAAAACCTAACAAAATACTTTCTTTTTAGCAAGCTCAGGAGAGCTCACTAAGTAGCACCCAGCTCGTCCGGGCACAGATTCAAACTGAGGTCTGGAGGAGGGACATAGAGGGAGGAGCCAGAGCACACCAGTATCCAATTTCTTTCTTAAAGTGCCCTGTCTCCTGCGGAGCCCGGTTATTCCCCATGGTCCTTACGGAGTCCCCAGCATCCACTAGGACGTTAGAGAAATTGTGCTTTACAGAACTTTGCCATGTCTCCATTATATTGCTACAAGGTCATGTAACAGTGTAATATTGTTTTGGATGCATGCATCTCCTTGTGCAACAAAAAGCATGTTAAAACAATCAAAATAACAAACAGCTTTTATTTGATTGTTCAGTGTTCTACTAACCAAGGATATCTCTGGTCATTTGCTTATTTCAATATTTGCCACTTACTTTTCTTAGTTTCATCAATTTACACATAGAATGTGTTTAAGGTGATAGATAGATAGATAGATAGATAGATAGATAGATAGATAGATAGATAGATAGATAGATAGATAGATAGATAGATAGATAGATAGAAAGATAGATACAGTGGCAAACACAGTATTGCTAGAGGGGCTTTTCCAAAAGCAATCCACATTCTCCGGCTCTGCAGAACACTGGAGCAAGTGTGGGAGTCTAAGGGAGCGGTACAAGAAACTAGTACCAGCCCTGAAATATATATGTGCACATTAGTCTGTTTAAGCACGAGATAGTGTATGGAATACAGTATTACTAGTTTATAGTATAGACTATATCAAATATATTTAAGTAATAAAAATAACATAAGTGGTCAGTAAAAAGTTAAACAACCCATAATAATAAGAATTTACTTACCGATAATTCTATTTCTCGTAGTCCGTAGTGGATGCTGGGGACTCCGTCAGGACCATGGGGTTTAGCGGCTCCGCAGGAGACAGAGCACAATAATAAAAGCTTTAGGATCAGGTGGTGTGCACTGGCTCCTCCCCCTATGACCCTCCTCCAAGCCTCAGTTAGGATACTGTGCCCGGACGAGCGTGCATAATAAGGAAGGATATTGAATCCCGGGTAAGACTCATACCAGCCACACCAATCACACCGTACAACCTGTGATCTGAACCCAGTTAACAGTATGATCACAACGAAGGAGCCTCTGAAAAGATGGCTCACAACAAGAATAACCCGATTTTTGTAACAATAACTATGTACAAGTATTGCAGACAATCCGCACTTGGGATGGGCGCCCAGCATCCACTACGGACTACGAGAAATAGAATTATCGGTAAGTAAATTCTTATTTTCTCTAACGTCCTAAGTGGATGCTGGGGACTCCGTCAGGACCATGGGGATTATACCAAAGCTCCCAAACGGGCGGGAGAGTGCGGATGACTCTGCAGCACCGAATGAGAGAACTCCAGGTCCTCCTCAGTCAGGGTGTGCCCCTGACCAAGTAGCAGCTCGGCAAAGTTGTAAAGCCGAGACCCCTCGGGCAGCCGCCCAAGATGAGCCCACTTCCTTGTGGAATGGGCTTTTACTGATTTTGGCTGTGGCAAGCCTGCCACAGAATGTGCAAGCTGAATTGTACTACAAATCCAGCGAGCAATCGTCTGCTTAGAAGCAGGAACACCCATCTTGTTGGGTGCATACAGGCTAAACAGCGAGTCAGATTTTCTGACTCCAGTCGTCCTGGAAACATATATTTTCAGGGCCCTGACAACGTCAAGTAACTTGGAGTCCTCCAAGTCCCTAGTAGCCGCAGGTACCACAATAGGTTGGTTCATGTGAAAAACAGAAAACACCTTAAGGAGAAATTGAGGACGAGTCCTCAATTCTGCCCTGTCAGAATGAAAAATTAAGTAAGGGCTTTTATATGATAAAGCCGCCCATTCTGACACACGCCTGGCTGAAACCAGGGCTAATAGAATCTTCACCTTCCATGTGAAATATTTTAATTCCACAGTGGTGAGTGGATCACCAATGTGACTTTAGGAAACTCAAAACAACATTGAGATCCCAAGGTGCCACTGGGGGCACAAAAGGAGGCTGTATATGCAGTACCCCTTTTACAAACGTCTGAACTTCAGGCACTGAAGCCAGTTCTTTCTGGAAGAAATTTGACAGGGTCGAAATTTGAACCTTAATGGACCCTAATTTTAGGCCCATAGACAGTCCTGTTTTCAGGAAATGTAGGAAACGACCCAGTTGGAATTCCTCTGTAGGGACCTTCTTGGCCTCACACCACGCAACATATTTTCGCCAAATGCGGTGAAAATGTTTTGCGGTTACATCCTTCCTGGCTTCGACCAGGGTAGGGATGACTTCATCTGGAATGCCCTTTCAGGATCCGGCGTTCAACTGCCATGCCGTCAAACGCAGCCGCGGTAAGTCTTGGAACAGACAAGGCCCCTGCTGGAGCAGGTCCTTTCTTAAAGGTAGAGGCCACGGTTCTTCCGTGAGCATCTCTTGAAGTTCCGGGTACCAAGTCCTTCTTGACCCATCCGGAACCACGAGTATCGTTCTTACTCATCTCCTTCTTATGATTCTCAGTACTTTTGGTATGAGATGCATAGGAGGGAACACATACCCTGACTGGTACACCCACAGTGTTACCAGAGCGTCCACCGCTATTGCCTGAGGGTCCCTTGACCTGGCGCAATATTTGCTAAGTTTTTTGTTCAGGCGGGACGCCATCATGTCCACCTTTGGTTTTTCCCAACGGTTTACAATCATGTGGAAGACTTCCCGCTGAAGTCCCCACTCTCCCGGGTGGAGGTTATGCCTGCTGAGGAAGTTTGCTTCCCAGTTTTCCACTCCCGGAATTAACACTGCTGAGAGTGTTATCACATGATTTTTCGCCCAGCGAAGAATCCTTGCAGTTTCTGCCATTTCCCTCCTGCTTCATGTGCCGCCCTGTCTGTTTACGTGGGCGACTGCCGTGATGTTGTCCCACTGGATCAATACCGGCTGACCTTGAAGCAGAGGTCTTGCTAAGCTTAGAGCCTTGTAAATTGCCCTTAGCTCCAGTATATTTATGTGGAGAGAAGTCTCCAGACTTGATCACACTCCCTGGAAATTTTTTCCTTGTGTGACTGCTCCCCAGCCACTCAGGCTGGCATCCGTGGTCACCAGGACCCAGTCCTGAATGTCGAATCTGCGGCCCTTTCATAGATGAGCACTCTGCAGCCACCGCAGAAGAAAACACCCTTGTCCTTGGAGACAGGGTTGTCCGCTGATGCATCTGAAGATGCGATCCGGACCATTTTCCCAGCAGATTCCACTGAAAGGTTCTTGCGTGAAATCTACCGAATGGGATCGCATTGTAAGAAACCACCATTTTTCACAGGACCCTTGTGCAATGATGCACTGATACTTTTCCTGGTTTTAGGAGGTTCCTGACTAGCTCGGATAACTCCCTGGTCTTCTTCTCCGGGAGAAAACATCCTTTTCTGGACTGTGTCCAGAATCATTCCTAGGAACATTAGACGTGTCGTCGGAAAAAGCTGCGATTTTGGAATATTTAGAATCCACTCGTGCTGTCGTAGAACTACTTGAGATAGTGCTACTCCGACCGCCAACTGTTCTCTGGACCTTGCCCTTATCAGGAAAGCGTCCATATTTCTTTTAGGAAGAATCATCATTTCGGCCATTACCATGGTAAAGACCCGGGGTGCCGTGGGCAATCCAAACGGCAGCGTCTGAACTGATAGTGACAGTTCTGTACCACGAACCTGAGATACCCTTGGTGAGAAGGGCAAAATTTGGACATGTAGGTAAGCGTCCCTGATATCCAGTGACACCATATCGTCCTGGTTCGCTATCACTGCTCTGAGTGACTCCATCTTGATTTGAACCCTTGTATGTAATTGTTCAAATCTTTTAGATCTCACCGAGCCGTTTGGCTTCAGTACCACAATATAGTGTGGAATAATACCCCTTCCCTTGTTGTAGGAGGGGTACTTTGATTATCACCTGCTGGGAATACAGCCTGTGAATTTTTTTCCAATACTGCCTCCCTGTCGGAGGGAGACGTTGGTAAAGCAGACTTCAGGAACTTGTGAGGGGAAGACGTCTCGAATTTCCAATGTACACCTGGGATACTACGTGTAGGATCCAGGAGTCCACTTGCGAGTGAGCCCACTGCGTGCTGAAACTCTTGAGATGACCCCCCACCGCACCTGAGTCCGCTTGTATGGCCCCAGCGTCATGCTGCGGACTTGGCAGAAGCTGTGGAGGACTTCTGTTCCTGGGAATGGGCTGCCTGCTGCAGTCTTCTTCCCTTTCCTCTAACCCTGGGCAGATATGACTGGCCTTTTGCCCGCCTGCCTTTATGGGTACGAAAGGACTGAGACTGAAAAGACTGTGTCCTTTTCTGCTGAGATGTGACTTGGGGTAACAAAAGTGGATTTTCCAGCTGTTGCCATGGCCACCAGGTCCGATGGACCGCCCCTTTATACGGCAATACTTCCATGTGCAGTCTGGAATCTGCATCACCTGACCACTGTCGTGTCTATAAACATCGTCTGGCAGATATGGACATCACATCTACTCTTGATGCCAGAATGCAAATATCCCTCTGCGCATCTCGCATATATAGAAATGCATCCTTAAAATGCTCTATAGTCAATAAAATATTGTTCCTGTCAAGGGTATCAATATTTTCAGTCAGGAAATCCGACCAAGCCCCCCCAGCGCTGCACATCCAGGCTGAGGCGATTGCTGGTCGTAGTATAACACCAGTATGTGTGTATATACTTTATAGGATATTTTTCAGCTTCCTATCAGCTGGCTCTTTGAGGGCGGCCGTATCTGGAGACGGTAACGCCACTTGTTTTTATAAGCGTGTGAGCGCCTTATCCACCCTAAGGTGTGTTTCCCAACTCGCCCTCACTTCTGGCGGGAAAAGGTATACCTCCAATAATTTTCTATCGGAGGAAACCCACGTATCATCACACACTTTAATTTATCTGATTCAGGAAAAACTACAAGTAGATTATTCCCACCCTACATAATACCCTTATTTGTGGTACTTGTAGTATCAGAAATATGTAACACCTCCTTCATTGCCCTTAACATGTAACGTGTGGCCCTAAAGGAAAATACGTTTGTTTCTTCACCGTCGACACTGAAGTCAGTGTCCGTGTCTGTGTCGACCAACTGAGGTAAATGGGCGTTTTTACAAGCCCCTGACGGTGTTTGAGACGCCTGGACAGGTACTAATTTGTTTGCCGGCCGTCTCATGTCGTCAACCGACCTTGCATCGTGTTGACATTATCACGTAATTCCTAAATAAGCCATCCATTCCGGTGTCGACTCCCTAGAGAGTGACATCACCAATACAGGCAATTTGCTCCGCCTCCTCACCAACATCGTCCTCCTACATGTCGACACACACGTACCGACACACAGCACACACACAGGGAATGCTCTGATAGAGGACAGGACCCCACTAGCCCTTTGGGGAGACAGAGGGAGAGTTTGCCAGCACACACCAAAAACGCTATAATTATACAGGGACAACCCCTTATACAGGTGTTTTCCCTTATAGCATTTTCACATATGTAATCATATCGCCAAATAAGTGCCCCCCCTCTCTGTTTTAACCCTGTTTCTGTAGTGCAGTGCAGGGGAGAGCCTGGGAGCCTTCCTCACAGCAGAGCTGAGCAGGAAAATGGCGCCGTGTGCTGAGGAGAATAGGCCCCGCCCCCTAAAACGGCGGGCTCTTCTCCCGGAGTTTGTGAGATCTGGCAGGGGTTAAATACATCCATATAGCCTCAAGGGCTATATGTAATGTATTTTAGCCATAAAAAAGGTATAATACATTGCTGCCCAGGGCGCCCCCCCCAGCGCCCTGCACCCTCAGTGACCGCTGGTATGAAGTGTGCTGACAACAATGGCGCACAGCTGCAGTGCTGTGCGCTACCTTATGAAGACTGAAAGTCTTCTGCCGCCTGTTTCCGGACCTCTGGACCTCTTCAACTTCGGCATCTGCAAGGGGGGTCGGCGGCACGGCTCCGGGACGAACCCCAGGGTGAGACCTGTGTTCCGACTCCCTCTGGAGCTAATGGTGTCCAGTAGCCTAAGAAGCAAATCCATCCTGCACGCAGGTGAGTTTACTTCTCTCCCCTAAGTCCCTCGTAGCAGTGAGCCTGTTGCCAGCAGGACTCACTGAAAATAAAAAACCTAACTTAAACTTTTATTCTAAGCAGCTCAGGAGAGCCACCTAGATTGCACCCTTCTCGGCCGGGCA
This sequence comes from Pseudophryne corroboree, assembly GCF_028390025.1. Lineage (NCBI taxonomy): Eukaryota > Metazoa > Chordata > Amphibia > Anura > Myobatrachidae > Pseudophryne > Pseudophryne corroboree. Next base: position 420,636,275 of record NC_086445.1, on the reverse strand, counting down.
CAAAGATCTAACTGAGGCTTGGAGGAGGGTCATAGGGGGAGGAGCCAGTGCACACCACCTGATCCTAAAGCTTTTATTATTGTGCCCTGTCTCCTGCGGAGCCGCTAAACCCCATGGTCCTGACGGAGTCCCCAGCATCCACTTAGGACGTTAGAGAAATATAAATACACAACATAATAGAAACATTTAGAATTTGACAGCAGATTAGAACCAAATGGCCCATCCAGTCTGTCCTTTAGGGTTAGAGTATTAGTATTGGTTTAGTAGCTTGGGTTAGGGTTTTAGGGATAGGATATTAGGGTTGGTTTAATAGAACCAGTAGAGACACAACTGCGCTTTCTAAGCACACATTATCCCACTTCAGGGTAAAGTGCCTGTCTCTTCTTCCTGGTAGCTACTCTCTAGTTCAGTGCACTGATTTAGTACTCAGATACACACACACACACACACACACACACACACACACACACACGCACACACACACACACACCAGACTTGGTAGAAGAAGCTGCCACCACTGGGCATGTGCAGTAGCTCTCTGTCCATTACACTGCATGTTGTATTGGCAGCTCTAGTAATCATATTATGGGCCTTATTCAGTATGCGTAGCATCTAATATGCAATTGCATACTCTCAGACACAGGGCATGTGCACACGTGCTCAGGCAGAGGCGTTTGCAAGGCAGCAACGCAGCAATGCAGGGGCGGTGAGTGACATCGGGAAAGGGGGCGAGTCCGGGCTGTTTTTTGGATGGCTGTGGCCGGGCTGTTTTCGGATGGCAAAACATGGATGTGCTGTGCCTGCCTTAGCAGCCAGGCTGCGTAGGCAGAGGGCAACAATTGTTTTGCGGGGACAGCGATGCGATCGCAATTGAATTGTGATTGCATTGCTGATGGCCATTAGCATACTGGGCAACCCCCAGCATGCAATCACAAGCAGTTGCAGTTTTGCTAATTAGCAAAACTGCAACTGAAGCTGAATAGGGTCCCATATGCTATTGTTGTTATCATTTGAGCCGCTGCCCAGGAGGGGGGGCTTCTGCCTGGGCAAGCAGAAACTCTCCCTGTGTTTGTCTATGAGAGACATAGATACTGTAGATAGATAGATAGATAGATAGATAGATAGATAGATAGATAGACAGACAGACAGATACTTGTAACATGAGACTGGAGCAAACAAACAGGTTAACCCAGAGTCAGATAAGAAGTGGTGGCATAGGGGTCAACTCCCCCCCCCCAAAAAAAAAAAAAAAATATTACAAAATAAATAAAAAAAACAACTTTTATTTGCAGTAGCAGTGAAGGATTGCACTGCAGGCTGTGGAATTGAAAAGGACAGTGAGGATGGAGTCAGGACCGTGGTCAGGGCTACACTGAACTGTACAGTCAGAGCCTGCAGCATGGGAGAGAGAAGGGGAGGAACAGCATCTGCAGAAAGTGTATCAGAGTGTAAGGTAAGAGGGAGGTGTGACACTACCTGTATATTGTCTGTATGTATTAATGTGTATCATTGTGTGTACTGTATGTATGCATGTACAGTATACAGTATATGTCATACTTGTCTACTCTCCCTAGTGATGCGGGCAGGATGAAGAGATACACTTCAGTATTTGCGAGTCCATGGGGTGGGAAAGGGGTTAAAATGATGAGAATCCCACGGACCTGCGAATCGCAGCATTTCCCCGATATGGGGGTGGGGCTTAATGATGTCACATCCAGGCCCCACCCCCAAAGTCTACTGCAGCGTCTCCTCTTCGGGCTTCTCCCGGATTGTGATCATAGATGTGTGTTTTTTACTTTTTTCGCACATCTGCGATCAGCCCTGAATTAGGCCCAGAGATGTACAGAAAATCTGCAATGTTGAGTTACCACATTAAGAGGTGTTGTATACAGCTGGATATCATAACAGTACACTGCTATTTGAATTCAGCCCCAAATGTTATCTAGTCTTTCCACTCAAATTTATAACAACCAGATTTGTTATCAGTTTGGCCTTATATGGTGAGACCAGATTTTATTAATTTGTTCATTCGGGGATAAGGTCAAATGACTAAACCGCATTTTTTTGTGTTCTGCCAATGAGTATACTTATACCGCTTTCACACTGCAAACCCAGGCTGGACCCAACTTTTAAACCTGGGTCCGAGCAGCCTCAGACCCTTTCACATTGCAGTTTCAACCTGGGTTATTCCCGGGTTGATGCCTTTCACACTGAACCCAGGTCACCCAATTTAAACACTGTGATGTGATATAAAATGGACTTTTTTGGCTCACATTGATGAGGTTTCAAAGGAAATAAAAGGAGGGACTGGGCACTGCTATGAGCAGACACATAAACAGCCAATCAGCACCTTTTTCCAAGACCCAGGTTGAATATCCCGGGTCAGAGGCTTTCACACTGCACAGTGACCCAGATCCAACCCGTATTTAACCCTTCTTTTAACCCAGGTTGAAATGCTGGGTTGATGACCCAGGTTAGTCATACTGCACCTCGACCCAGGTCGACCCAGCAACAACCCGGTGATAACCCGGGTTATTTTAGCGATTTGAAAGCGGTATTATCTGCCAGTGCAGTTCATGGCTTGCCAGATTTAGGTCAGAGACATCGCAAATATATCCCGGGATATTGCCGGGTCGAGCTGGATCGACCTGGGTCGAAGTGCAGTCACTTTTGAATATCCCTGGTCGAGTAACCTTGCATTTCAACCCGGTATAAAAGCAGTGTTATACACGGGTTGGCTCCAGGTCAATGTGCACTCTAAAGTGTCCAACCCGAGTTATTCAACCCTGCATTCATGTAAAAGTGCTGATTGGCTGTTCTTTGTGTGCCTTGATGATGTCCGCAGCCTGACCCCTGCTACATAGGAGAGAACAGAGAGCATTAAGAATTAGAGTTATTAAGAATTAGGAGTGAGGGAGAGATTTCTAGGCAGTTTTCTGCATACCTCCCAACTTATTAAAAGTACAAAGAGGGACCTTTGCGTGCACCCAAAAAGGGGACATGGCCTATATGAAAGGGCATGGCCTCGCGGCGGAGCTGCATTCGCGAGTCATGCCCCCTTGTACCGTCACTGAGGGGGCATGCCCAGTGCTCTGTGAGCTGCTGGCATACCCCCTCTCCTTCTGTCACCTGTGAATAGACGCTGTGCACATACACACAGTGTCTATTCACCGCTGCTCTGCTAAAAAAAATACAGAGTCGGGTTTGCGGTGTGAAGGGGGTATAAATTGAACATTCAAAACACAGCAAGTACCACTGTTGCTATACGTTGCAGCCAGATTATTTTTCCAGTGCTTAATTATTGGTCTTTTTGCAGAAACTTTTATTGAGATTTAAACTATATAATAAAATACGAATATTGCCTCTAAACCTTTTATAACTGTATAACTGTGTTTGATGTTTTTGCTTGCATTATATGAGATACGAAACATATAAATGTTCTACAGTGTCAACTTTAGAATATCATAATTTGTCACCATTATTAAACAGCAGAGTCAGACACAGCACCCTCTTCTACATGAATTCAGAATCAAACAACTAGGTAATGCATGATATGCAACAAGTGATGAGTGGTGAACCTTGAATGAGTGTTACAGTAAGTGGTAAGGCACAAGTGATGAAGCATGAGCTCAGAGTTGTGAGTGATGGGTAATGAGCGAGTGATAGATGAAGAACATATAATGAGTGATGAGAAATAAGTGATGAGTGAAAAGTTATGAGGGATAAGGGATAAATGATGCCTGATGAATTATGAGTTAGTAGTGATGGCAGACGATTTAGAGTGATAAGCGATATTAGAAATGTCACTTTATGACTTAGAATAGTGATAGAAGATTCTAATTTTTTATTTAATGAGAATGGTTTCAGAGCTTCACGTTGTGTAATATAAGTGGAATTTCTAAACATCAATGAAAATAAATTAAATACTAAATGTATGCAACCTATACCATATCTAATAATCTCACTGTAATTTTAGTTCCTACAGTGGTAGTTGGGGGCAGTGGAAAGTTAGTCCACACGGCAGACAAACTTAACCAGGGAATGTTATAAACCGCTGAGCCGGCCATAGGCATAGGCAAACTAGGCAATTGCCTAGGGCATTTGATATGCCTAGGGGCATCAGCAGCTTCTGCTGATTAAAATGATAAGGGTAATTCCAAGTTGATCGCAGCAGGAAATTTTTTAGCAGTTGGGCAAAACCATGTGCACTGCAGGGGAGGCAGATATAACATGTGCAGAGAGAGTTAGATTTGGGTGGGTTATTTTGTTTCTGTGCAGGGTAAATACTGGCTGCTTTATTTTTACACTGCAATTTAGATTGCAGATTGAACTCACCACACCAAAATCTGTCTCTCTCTGCACATGTTATATCTGCCTCCCCTGCAGTGCACATGGTTTTGCCCAACTGCTAACAAAGTTCATGCTGCGATCAACTCAGAATTACCCCCCATATGCGGCATGCCTATATTCTGTGTGTAGTATTTCATATGCAGATACAGCCACAGTCTCACACAGTATATAGGCATGCTGCATATCATTTTAATCAGCAGAATCTGCTTGTTCATCCTAGCCACATAGCAATGCAAATAAGATGCATTTTCATAAAAAAAGGTGTGCCCGACGTTAGCATTGAGGCAAGATTTATGAGAACACATCTGTATCCAAGCAGAGGCAGAGGTCACAGTGTTAGTGGCAGTGTGCACGTGAGTGGTTTGGTTGTGCTGTAGTATTCAGAATATGTGTAAGGAACATTATGTGTGTCATATAAAAATAAGAATTTACTTACCGATAATTCTATTTCTCGTAGTCCGTAGTGGATGCTGGGGACTCCGTCAGGACCATGGGGAATAGCGGGCTCCGCAGGAGACAGGGCACATCTAAAAAGCTTTTTAGGTCACATGGTGTGTACTGGCTCCTCCCCCTATGACCCTCCTCCAAGCCTCAGTTAGGTACTGTGCCCGGATGAGCGTACACAATAAGGAAGGATCTTGAATCCCGGGTAAGACTCATACCAGCCACACCAATCACACCGTACAACTTGTGATCTGAACCCAGTTAACAGTATGATAACAAAACGAAGTAGCCTCCGAAAAGATGGCTCACAACAATAGTAATAACCCGATTTTTGTAACAATAACTATGTACAAGCATTGCAGACAATCCGCACTTGGGATGGGCGCCCAGCATCCACTACGGACTACGAGAAATAGAATTATCGGTAAGTAAATTCTTATTTTCTCTAACGTCCTAGTGGATGCTGGGGACTCCGTCAGGACCATGGGGATTATACCAAAGCTCCCAAACGGGCGGGAGAGTGCGGATGACTCTGCAGCACCGAATGAGAGAACTCCAGGTCCTCCTTAGCCAGAGTATCAAAATTTGTAAAATTTTACAAACGTGTTCTCCCCTGACCACGTAGCTGCTCGGCAAAGTTGTAATGCCGAGACTCCTCGGGCAGCCGCCCAGGATGAGCCCACCTTCCTTGTGGAATGGGCATCTACATATTTCGTCTGTGGCAGGCCTGCCACAGAATGTGCAAGCTGAATTGTACTACAAATCCAGCGTGCAATAGACTGCTTAGAAGCATGAGCACCCAGCTTGTTGGGTGTATACAGTATAAACAGCAAGTCAGACTTTCTGACTCCAGCCGTCCTAACTATATATATATATATATATATTTTTAGGGCCCTGACCACGTCTAGTAACTTGGAGTCCTCCAAGTCCCTAGTAGCCGCAGGCACCACAAGAGGTTGTTTCAGGTGAAAACGCTGACACCCCTTCATGAAGAAACTGGAGACGAGTCCCAGTTCTGTCCTGTTCAAATGGAAAATTTTAATATGGGCTTTTGTAAGACAAAGCCGCCCATTCTGACAATCGCCTGGCCGAGGCCAGGGCTAACAACATGGTCATAGAAACATAGAAACATAGAATTTGTCGGCAGATAAGAACCACTTGGCCCATCTAGTCTGCCCCTTTTTTTTTTTTATATATTATTTTTTTTTATCACTAACCTTATTTGATCCTTATTTCTTTGTAAGGATATCCTTATGTCTATCCCATGCATGTTTAAATTGCTCTACTGTCTTAGCCTCTACCACCTCTGATGGGAGGCTATTCCACTTGTCCACTACCCTTTCTGTGAAATAATTTTTCCGCAAATTTCCCCTGAACCTCCCCCCCTCCAGTCTCAGTGCATGTCCTCGTGTCCTATTGCTTCTCTTCATTTGGAGAATGTTTCCCTCCTGGACTTTGTTAAAACCCTTCATATATTTGAAAGTTTCTATCATGTCCCCCCTTTCTCTTCTCTGCTCCAAACTGGTCACTTCCCATGTGAGATATTTGTCAACAGCATGGTCACTTTCCATGTGAGATATTTCAAATCCACAGATTTGAGCGGTTCAAACCAATATGATTTTAAGAAATCCCAACACTATGTTGAGATCTCACGGTGCCCCTAGGGGCACAAAAAAGCTGTATATGCAATACATCCTTTACAATCTGGACTTCAGGAACTGAAGTCAATTCTTTCTGGAAGAAAATCTACAGGGCCGAAATTTAAATGTTAATGAACCCCAATTTGAGGTCCAAAACACTCCTGTTTTCAGGAAGTGTAGAAATCGACCTAGTTGAATTTCCGTCGTGGAGCCTTCCTGGCCTCACCCACGCAACATATTTTCACCACATGTGGTGATGACGTTGTGCGGTCACCTCCTTCCTGGCTTTGACCAGGGTAGGTATGACCTCTTATGGAATGCCTTTTCCCCTCAGGATCCGGCATTCAACCGCCATGCCGTCAAACGCAGCCGCGGTAAGTCTTGGAATAGACATGGTACTTGCTGAATCAAGTCCCTTCTTAGCTCCCCAGGCCCTTAGTCCTCTGTGAGCATTTCTTGAAGTTCCGGGTACCAAGTCCCTCTTGGCCAATCCGGAGCCACTAGTATAGTTCATACTCCTCTATGTCTTATAATTCTCAATACCCTGGTTATGAGAAACAGAGGAGGGAACACATACACAGACTGGTACACCCACGGTGTTACCGGAACATCCACAGCTATCGCCTGAAGGTCTCATGACCTGGCGGAATACCTGTCCCGTTTTTGTTCGGGCGGGACGCCATCATGTCCACCTTTGGTCTTTGCCAACGGTCCACAATCATGTTGAAAAACTTCCCTATGAAGTTTCCACTCTCCCGGGTGGAGGTCATGCCTGCTGAGGAAGTCTGCTTCCCAGTCGTCCACTCCCGGAAAGAACACTGCTGACAGTGCTATCACATGATTTTCCGCCTAGCGAAAAATCCTTGCAGTTTTCACTGCCCTCCTGCTTCTTGTGCCGCCCTTCTGTTTACGTGGGCGACTGCCGTGATGTTATCCCACTGGATGAATACCGGCTGACCTTGAAGCAGAGGTCTAGCTAAGTTTAGAGCATTATAAATTTGCTCTAAGCTTATTTATGCGGAGAGAATTCTCCAGACTTAATCACACTTCCCTGGAAATTTTTTCCCTGTGTGACTGTTCCCCAGCCTCTCAGGCTGGCCTCCGTGGTCACCGGCATCCAATCCTGAATGCCGAATCTGCGGCCCTCTAGAAGATGAGCACTCTGTAATCACCACAGGGGAGACACCCTTTTCCTTGGATATAGGGTTATCCGCTGATGCATCTGAGGATGCGATCCGGACCATTTGTCCAGCAGATCCCACTGAAGAGTTCTTGCGGGAAATCTGCCGAATGGAATTGCTTCGTAATAAGCCACCATTTTTACCAGGACTCTTGTGCAATGATGCACTGACACTTTTCCTGGTTTTAGGAGGATCCCGATTAGCTCGGATAACTCCCTGGTTTTCTCCACTGGGAGAAACACGTTTTTCTGGACTGTGTCCAGAATCTTCCCTAGGAACAGTAGACGTGTCGTCGGAAAAAGCTGCGATTTTGGAATATTTAGAATCCACTCGTGCTGTCGTAGAACTACTTAAGATAGTGCTACTCCGACCTCCAACTGTTCTCTGGACCTTGCCCTTATCAGGAAAGCGTCCATGTTTCTTTTAAGAAAAATCATCATTCCGGCCATTACCTTGGTAAAGACCCGGGGCGCCGTGGACCATCCAAACGGCAGCGTCTGAACTGATAGTGACAGTTCTGTACCAGGAACCTGAAGTACCCTTGGTGAGAAGGGCAAATTTGGACCTGTAGGTAAACGTCCCTGATATCCAGTGACATCATATCGTCCCCTTCTTCCTGGTTCGCTATCACTGCTCCGAGTGACTCCATCTTGATTTGAACGCTTGTATGTAAGTGTTCAAATATTTCAGATCTCACCGAGCCGGTTGGCTTCAGTACCACAATATAGTGTGGAATACTACCCCCTTCCTTGTTGTAAGAAGGGTACTTTGATTATCACCTGCTGGGAATACAGCCTGTGAATTGTGTGAGGGGGAGACGTCTCGAATTTCCAATGTACACCTGGGATATTACATGTAGGATCCCGGAGTTCCCTTGCGAGTGTTGCTGAAACTCTTGAGATGACCCCCTACCGCACCTGAGTCCGCTTGTACGGCCCCAGCGTTATGCTGCGGACTTGGCAGAAGCCGTGAGGAGCTTCTGTTCCTGGGAATGAGCTGCTTGCTGCAGTCTTCTTCCCTTTCCTCTCCCCCTGGGCAGATATGACTGGCCTTCGCCCGCCTGCCCGTATGGGGACGAAAGGACTGAGACTGAAAAGACTGTGTCCTTTTCTGCCAATATGTGACTCGGGGTAACAAAAGGTGGATTTTTCAGCTGTTGCCATGGCCACCAGGTCCAATGGACCGCCCCTTTATACGGCAATACTTCCATATGCCGTCTGGAATCTGCCTCACCTGACCACTGTCGTGTCTTCGTCTGGCAGATATGTACATCACATTTACTCTTTGATGCCAGAATGCAAATATGCCTCTGCGCATCACACATATATAGAAATGCATCCCTAAAATGCTCTATAGACAATAAAATCCTGTCCCTGTCAAGGGTATCAAAATTTTCAGTCAGGAAATCCGACCAAGCCCCCTCAGCGCTGCACATCCAGGCTGAGGCGATTGCTGGTCGTAGTATAACACCAGTATGTGTGTATATACTGTTATGATATTTTTCAGCTTCCTATCAGCTGGCTCCTTGAGGGCGGCCGTATCTGGAAACGGTAACGCCATGTTTTTTATATGCGTGTGAGCGCCTTGTCCACCCTAAGGTGTGTTTTCCAACTCGCCCTTACTACTGGCGGGAAAAAGGGTATACCGCCCATAACTTTCTGTCGGAGGAACCCCACGTATCATCACACACTTCATTTAATTTATCTGATTCAGGCAAAACTACAAGTAGTTTATTCCCACCCTACAAAATACCCTTATTTGTGGTACTTGTGGTATCAGAAATACGTAACACCTCCTTCATTGCCCTTAACATGTAACTTGTGGCCCTAAAGGAAAAATACGTTTGTTTCTTCACCGTCGACACTGGGGTCAGTGTCCGTGTCAGTGTCTGTCGACCGACTGAGGTAAATGGGCGTTTTTACAAGCCCCTGACGGTGTCTGAGACGCCTGGACCGATACTAATTTGTCCGCCGGCTGTCTCATGTCGTCAACCGGCTTGCAGCGTGTTGACATTATCACGTAATTCCATAAGTAAGCCATCCATTCTGGTGTCGACTCCCTAGAGAGTGACATCACCATTACAGGCAATTTTCTCCGTCTCCTCACCAACATTTTCCTCATACATGTCGACACACACGTACCGACCTACAGCACACACATACAGGGAATGCTCTGATAGAGGACAGGACCCACTAGCCCTTTGGGGAGACAGAGGGAGAGTTTGCCAGCACACACCAAAAGCGCCATAATGTATATAACAACCCTAGAAGGTGTTGTTTCTATATATGGGCTCTTAATATATAATTATATCGCCAATTTATGCCCCCCTTCTCTTTAACCCTGTTTCTGTAGTGCAGGGGAGAGTGGGAGCCTTCCTCACCAGCGGAGCTGGTCAGGAAAATGGCGCTGAGTGCTGAGGAGAATAAGCTCCGCCCCTTTCACGGCGGGCTTTTCTCCCGGTTATTAGGAAAACTGGCCTGGGTTAAATACATACATATAGCCTTAATGGCTATATGTGATGTATTTATTTGCCAAATAGGTATTTATATTGCTGCCCAGGGCGCCCCCAGCAGCGCCCTGCACCCTCCGTGACCGTGTCAGTGAGCCGTGTAGCAACAATGGCGCACAGCTGCAGTGCTGTGCGCTACCTCTCTGAAGACTGTGAAGTCTTCTGCCGCCTGTTTCCGGACCTCCGTTCCGCCGTCTTTCTTCAGCGTCTGTAAGGGGGATCGGCGGCGCGGCTCCGGGACGAACCCCAGGCTGACCTGTGTTCCGACTCCCTCTGGAGCTCAGTGTCCAGTAGCCTAAAACTTCAATCCTCCTGCACGCAGGTGAGTTGCAAGTCTCTCCCCTAAGTCCCTCGTTGCAGTGATCCTGTCGCCAGCAGGAATCACTGATTAGAAACCTAAAAAAAAACTTTACTAAACAGCTCCTTAAGAGAGCCATCCAGTTTGCACCCTTCTCGGACGGGCACAAAAACCTAACTGAGGCTTGGAGGAGGGTCATAGGGGGAGGAGCCAGTACACACCATGTGACCTAAAAAGCTTTTTAGATGTGCCCTGTCTCCTGCGGAGCCCGCTATTCCCCATGGTCCTGACGGAGTCCCCAGCATCCACTAGGACGTTAGAGAAAATGCATTAATAATGTGCAACATATGTGTAAGGGGCACTATGTGTGTCATTATGTGTATAAGAGCATTAATAATGTGCGGCATATGTGTAACAGGTTACTACTGTATCTGTGTCATTAGTTGTATAGGGGCACTAATAATGTGTAGGGGGCACTATGTGTCATTATGTGTATAAGGGCAATAATAATGTGCGGCATATGTGTAAGGGACATTATGTGTAAAAGGGCATTAATAAAGGTTGTCCTAATGTGAAAGGCGCATTATGTTTATAAGGACATTAATAAGGTGTCTCATATGTGTAATGGGCATTACTGTGTGGAGTTATGTGTATAAATGCATTACTAATGTGTGGCATTATGTGTATAAGGTGCTCTGCTATGTGGCATTGCATATAGAAAGGGCACTACTGTGTCGTCTAATGTGAATAAAGAGCAATAGGGTGTGGTGTAATGTGAATAAGGAGCAATTCAGTGTGATGTAATGTGAATAAGGGGCTCTACTGTGAGGTGTAACGTTTATAAGGTAAAGTGATACTACTGTGGGATGTAATATGAATTATGGACACTATCGCATGATCAAATGTGGGTGAGGGGTGATGGTGCTGGGAAAGAGGTGCAAGGTCAGAGGCGGAACCAGCGGTGGTGTAGGGGGCACCAGCCAAAATCTTGCCTAGGGCATCATATTGGTTAGGGCCGGCTCTGCTAAACCGGTAGAAGCAGGTGCAGGATAACACAGGGATAAACAATATGCAGCAGGTACAGAATGCAAGGATATCCAGTTGCAGCCAGGAACAAATAAAGATAATGATGGTTTCTGTGATGTGCCTCCGTGCAGACACATGGTAAGCACTTATATATGCAGTGATGGCAGCACAATATTACATTTATCACATGGATACAAATAAAAGCATACCAAAATGGTAAGCTTGGAGCCACAGGTGTTACAGGAAGCAGGATGGTTGATTGATACATCCTGCTTCCTGTAACACCTGTGGCTCCAAGCTTACCATTTTGGTATGCTTTTATTTGTATCCATGTGATAAATGTTATGTTATTAAATTATGTTTTATTGAAAACACCAGTATTCAGACCAATATAACATCATCGGATTCACTATCCAACAACTTAGGTGATCATTGCTTTGGTCACGACACCTCACCACTGAGAGAGGGCGCTACGGCTACACCACCCCACTTTTTGCCATTTCTAATTTTTTGGGGAAAGAGGAAATCCCCTGAGGCGTACCCTAGGCTGCCCACTCCCTCTCTTGCGCCCAATAGGTTTTCTCGCAACCCCTTTTTTCAGAGGATATGATGAGACCGTGCACAGAGTGCTCTCTTCCAACACATATAAGCATAACTTGGTGTTAATTACAGTTATAGTGCCGGGCACAGGATGGTGCAATGTATTAAGAACAAGTGGTAATATTCTGCAAGGTATATCATGTTATAGTATATTAGATGCTGTTTGATGAGTCATAGCTGTATTGTGGAAGGTTAGCTACAGTGGCTACAGCCACTATTTATTATAGCCACATGCCCCTACTCAGTGGTATAACTCCCGGAGGCACTGAAAACATTGGCCTACAAGCACCAGCTGTCAGGGGAGTGCTGAGTAGGACGGAAGGAGTGACAGCTAGATTAAGACTATTGGAGTCACGCTGTGCGCTGCCTTTGTTACCTCCCATAGCCAGCAAGTACTAGGATCTGTAGCGACATGCCAGAAGCGCAACCTCCGACATGTGCCTTCTGTGCATGCGCAGCTCTCTGCCACACCTTTCTCCTCTGTCCATCCATGCTAATGGACATGCCCCTGAGTTCTCCCGCAGTGGCAGATGGAAAAACAACATTAATACACTGTCTCACCACTGACCTGTGTCGATGCCCCCTACTGGTCTTCTCTTCTAAGCTCCAGGTATGGGGTGCTGAGAGGTGTGATGGGGTTGCTAGGGAGCAGCACCTGAAGACCATGCCTCTGGATGCCTTGCTGGAAGTCCCGAAATGAACTCCAGTCATTAAAATAAAATGGTTCCCCTGATTATAAATATTAGTAAACACTAGCAAATATGTGTGAGAGTATTTTAAAGCAGTGGTTCTTCAAGTACCACCAACTGGATTTCTTTACTCATGCACAGGTGAGTTAATCTGTTTTGTTGGGTCAGTAATAATCCCACCTGCTTCTATAGACAGAAATCCTAAAAAACATGGCCTGGTCAGAAAACCTGTCTTGAGTTTGAGAACCACTGCTTTAAAGCATTCATTTTTACAATTTGTAACATAAATCACCATAGTAAGCTATAATAAAACTAGTTGTATTTAGCATTTTGCTATTTTATTCTTCAGGATTCTATAACTGATTTATGATTGAATTTGATCTGAACAATTTGTAGTCACCGTTTTGGGTAAATAGCTTAAAATGTAAACAGAAATTGTCTGAATAATAGACTTGCAGAGCCTTCTTTTCTTAACCCATTGCTATTTTACTGTGATCAATTCAAGATAGAAGAATGTTTTTTATATTTGAAAATAAGAATTTACTTACCGATAATTCTATTTCTCATAGTCCGTAGTGGATGCTGGGGACTCCGTAAGGACCATGGGGAATAGCGGCTCCGCAGGAGACTGGGCACATCTAAAGAAAGCTTTAGGACTATCTGGTGTGCACTGGCTCCTCCCCCCATGACCCTCCTCCAAGCCTCAGTTGGGATACTGTGCCCGGACGAGCGTACACAATAAGGAAGGATTTTGAATCCCGGGTAAGACTCATACCAGCCACACCAATCACACCGTATAACCTGTGATCTGAACCCAGTTTACAGCATGATAACAGAGGAGCCTCTGAAAGATGGCTCACAACAATAATAACCCGATTTTTGTAACAATAACTATGTACAAGTATTGCAGACAATCCGCACTTGGGATGGGCGCCCAGCATCCACTACGGACTATGAGAAATAGAATTATCGGTAAGTAAATTCTTATTTTCTCTAACGTCCTAAGTGGATGCTGGGGACTCCGTAAGGACCATGGGGATTATACCAAAGCTCCCAAACGGGCGGGAGAGTGCGGATGACTCTGCAGCACCAAATGAGAGAACTCCAGGTCCTCCTCAGCCAGGATATCAATTTTGTAGAATTTTACAAACGTATTTGCTCCTGACCAAGTAGCTGCTCGGCAAAGTTGTAAAGCCGAGACCCCTCGGGCAGCCGCCCAAGATGAGCCCACCTTCCTTGTGGAGTGGGCATTTACAGATTTTTGGCTGTGGCAGGCCTGCCACAGAATGTGCAAGCTGAATTGTACTACAAATCCAACGAGCAATAGTCTGCTTAGAAGCAGGAGCACCCAGCTTGTTGGGTGCATACAGGATAAACAGCGAGTCAGATTTCCTGACTCCAGCCGTCCTGGAAACATATATTTTCAGGGCACTGACAACGTCTAGCAACTTGGAGGCCTCCAAGTCCCTAGTAGCCGCAGGCACCACCAATAGGTTGGTTCAGGTGAAACGCTGAAACCACCTTGGGGAGAAACTGAGGACGAGTCCTCAATTCCGCCCTGTCCGAATGGAAAATCAGATAAGGGCTTTTTCAGGATAAAGCCGCCAATTCTGACACGCGCCTGGCCCAGGCCAGGGCCAACAGCATGACCACTTTTCATGTGAGATATTTTAACTCCACAGATTTAAGTGGTTCAAACCAATGTGACTTTTGGAACCCAAAACTACATTGAGATCCCAAAGTGCCACTGGAGGCACAAAAGGAGGCTGTATATGCAGTACCCCTTTTACAAACGTCTGAACTTCAGGGACTGAAGCTAGTTCTTTTTGGAAGAAAATTGACAGGGACGAAATTTGAACCTTAATGGACCCCAATTTCAGGCCCAATTTCACTCCTGTTTGCAGGAAATGTAGGAATCGACCCAGTTGAATTTCCTCCGTCGGGCCTTACTGGCCTCGCACCACACAACATATTTTCGCCAATTGCGGTGATAATGTTTTTGCGGTTACATCCTTCCTGGCTTTGATCAGGATAGGGATGACTTCATCCGGAATGCCTTTTTTCCTTCAGGATCCGGCGTTCAACCGCCATGCCGTCAAACGCAGCCGCGGTAAGTCTTGGAACAGACAGGGTCCTTGCTGGAGCAGGTCCCTTCTTAGAGGTAGAGGCCACGGATCCTCCGTGAGCATCTCTTGAAGTTCCGGTTACCAAGTCCTTCTTGGCCAATCCGGAACCACGAATATAGAGCTTACTCCTCTCCATCTTATCAATCTCAGTACCTTGGGTATGAGAGGCAGAGGAGGGAACACATACCCTGACTGGTACACCAACGGTGTTACCAGAGCGTCTACAGCTTATTGCCTGAGGGTCCCTGGACCTGGCGCAATACCTGTCGAGTTTTTTAATCATGTGGAAGACTTCTGGGTGAAGTCTCCACTCTCCCGGGTGGAGGTCGTGCTGAGGAAGTCTGCTTCCCAGTTGTCCACTCCCGGAATGAATACTGCTGACAGTGCTATCACATGATTTTCCGCCCAGCGAAGAATCCTTGCAGCTTCTGCCATTGCCCTCCTGCTTCTTGTGCCACCCTGTCTGTTTACGTGGGTGACTGCCGTGATGTTGTCCGACTGGACCAACACCGGCTGACCTTGAAGCAGAGGTCTTGCTAAGCTTAGAGCATTGTAAATGTCCCTTAGCTTCAGGATATTTATGTGAAGTGATGTCTCCAGGCTTGACCATAAGCCCTGGATATTCCTTCCCTGTGTGACTGCTCCCCAGCCTCGCAGGCTGGCATCCGTGGTCACCAGGACCCAGTCCTGAATGCCTAATCTGCGGCCCTCTAGAAGATGAGCACTCTGCAACCACCACAGGAGGGACACCCTTGTCCTTGGTGACAGGGTTATCCGCTGATGCATCTGAAGATGCGACCCGGACCATTTGTCCAGCAGGTCCCACTGGAAAGTTCTTGCGTGGAATCTGTCGAATGGGATTGCTTCGTAGGAAGCCACCATTTTACCCAGAACCCTTGTGCATTGATGCACTGAGACTTGGCTCGGTTTTAGGAGGTTCCTGACTAGCTCGGATAACTCCCTGGCTTTCTCCTCCGGGAGAAACACCTTTTTCTGGACTGTGTCCAGGATCATCCCTAGGAACAGAAGACACGTCGTCGGAACCAGGTGCGATTTTGGAATATTGAGAATCCAATCGTGCTGCCGCAACACTACCTGAGATAGTGCTACACCGACCTCCAACTGTTCCCTGGATCTTACCCTTATCAGGGAATTGTCCAAGTAAGGGATAACTAAAATTCACTTCCTTCGAAGGAATATCATCATTTCGGCCATTACCTTGGTAAAGACCCGGGGTGCCGTGGACCATCCATACGGCAGCGTCTGAACTGATAGTGACAGTTCTGTACCATAAACCTGAGGTACCCTTGGTGAGAAGGGTAAATTTTGACATGAAGGTAAGCATCCTTGATGTCCCGAGACATCATGTAGTCCCCTTCTTCCAGGTTCGCAATCACTGCTCTGAGTGACTCAATCTTGAATTTGAACCTCTGTATGTAAGTGTTCAAAGATTTTAGATTTAGAATCGGTCTCACCGAGCCGTCCGGCTTCGGTACCACAACAGTGTGGAATAATACCCCGTTCCCTGTTGCAGGAGGGGTATCTTGATTATCACCTGCTGGGAATACAGCTTGTGAATGGCTTCCAAAACTGTCTCCCTGTCAGAAGGAGACATCGGTAAAGCCGACTTTAGGAAACGGCGAGGGGGAGACGTCTCGAATTCTAATTTGTACCCCTGAGATATCACCTGAAGGATCCAGGGGTCTACTTGCGAGTGAGCCCACTGCGCGCTGAAATTCATTGAGACGGGCCCCCCACCGTGCCTGATTCTGTTTGTAAAGCCCCAGCGTCATACTGTGGGCTTGGCAGAGGCGGGAGAGGGTTTCTGTTCCTGGGAACTGGCTGATTTCTGCAGCCTTTTTCCTCTCCCTCTGTCACGGGGCAGAAATGAGGAACCTTTTGCCCGCTTGTCCACGAAAAGACTGCGCCTGATAATACGGCGTCTTCTCATGTTGAGAGGCGACCTGGGGTACAAACGTGGAATTCCCAGCTGTTGCCGTGGCCACCAGGTCTGAAAGACCGACCCCAAATAACTCCTCCCCTTAATAAAGCAATACTTCCAAATGCCGTTTGGAATACGCATCACCTGACCACTGACGTGTCCATAACCCTCTACTGGTAGAAATGGACAACGCGCTTAGACTTGATGCCAGTCGGCAAATATTCCGCTGTGCATCACGCATATATAGAAATGCAACTTTTAAATGCTCTATAGGCAAAAATATACTGTCCCTATCTAGGGTATCAATATTTTCAGTCAGGGAATCCGACCACGCCAACCCAGCACTGCACATCCAGGCTGAGGCGATTGCTGGTCGCAGTATAACACCAGTATGTGTGTAAATACCTTTTAGGATACCCTCCTGCTTTCTATCAGCAGGATCCTTAAGGGCGGCCATCTCAGGCGAAGGTAGAGCCCTTACAAGCGTGTGAGCGCTTTATCCACCCTAGGGGGTGTTTCCCAACGCACCCTAACCTCTGGCGGGAAAGGATATAATGCCAATAACATTTTAGAAATTATCAGTTGTTATCGGGGGAAACCCACGCATCATCACACACCTCATTTAATTTCTCAGATTCAGGAAAACTACAGGTAGTTTTTCCTCACCGAACATAATACCCCTTTTTTGGTGGTACTCGTATTATCAGAAATGTGTAAAACATTTTTCATTGCCTCAATCATGTAACGTGTGGCCCTACTGGAAGTCACATTCGTCTCTTCACCGTCGACACTGGAGTCAGTATCCGTGTCGGCGTCTATATCTGCCATCTGAGGTAACGGGCGCTTTAGAGCCCCTGACGGCCTATGAGACGTCTGGACAGGCACAAGCTGAGTAGCCGGCTGTCTCATGTCAACCACTGTCTTTTATACAGAGCTGACACTGTCACGTAATTCCTTCCAACAGTTCATCCACTCAGGTGTCGACCCCTTAGGGGGTGACATCACTATTACAGGCAATCTGCTCCGTCTCCACATCATTTTTCTCCTCATACATGTCGACACAAAAGTACCGACATACAGCACACACACAGGGAATGCTCTGATAGAGGACAGGACCCCACTAGCCCTTTGGGGAGACAGAGGGAGAGTTTGCCAGCACACACCAGAGCGCTATATATATACAGGGATAACCTTATATAAGTGTTTTTCCCCTTATAGCTGCTGTATAGTTAATACTGCGCCTAATTAGTGCCCCCCTCTCTTTTTTAACCCTTTCTGTAGTGTAGTGACTGCAGGGGAGAGCCAGGGAGCTTCCCTCCAACGGAGCTGTGAGGGAAAATGGCGCCAGTGTGCTGAGGAGATAGGCTCCGCCCCCTTATCGGCGGCCTTATCACCCGTTTTTCTATGTATTCTGGCAGGGGTTAAATGCATCCATATAGCCCAGGAGCTATATGTGATGCATTTTTTGCCATCCAAGGTGTTTTTATTGCGTCTCAGGGCGCCCCCCCCAGCGCCCTGCACCCTCAGTGACCGAAGTGTGAAGTGTGCTGAGAGCAATGGCGCACAGCTGCAGTGCTGTGCGCTACCTTGTTGAAGACAGGACGTCTTCTGCCGCCGATTTTCCGGACCTCTTCTGCCTTCTGGCTCTGTAAGGGGGCCGGCGGCGCGGCTCTTGGACCCATCCAAGCTGGGCCTGTGATCGTCCCTCTGGAGCTAATGTCCAGTAGCCTAAGAAGCCCAATCCACTCTGCACGCAGGTGAGTTCGCTTCTTCTCCCCTTAGTCCCTCGATGCAGTGAGCCTGTTGCCAGCAGGTCTCACTGAAAATAAAAAACCTAAACTAAAACTTTCACTAAGAAGCTCAGGAGAGCCCCTAGTGTGCACCCTTCTCGTTCGGGCACAGAGATCTAACTGAGGCTTGGAGGAGGGTCATGGGGGGAGGAGCCAGTGCACACCAGATAGTCCTAAAGCTTTCTTTAGATGTGCCCAGTCTCCTGCGGAGCCGCTATTCCCCATGGTCCTTACGGAGTCCCCAGCATCCACTTAGGACGTTAGAGAAAAGCTACATATGTTCACTTTTTCTTAGCTGTTCTTTATCAAATCATTATCTCGATTTCAAAATCTCACTAGAAGGCAAACAAGAATGGCTGCCAGACACAGTCAGTCAGTGCAGACTCCCAGCTCTCACTGTAGCATGTGAAACAGAGGGAGAGAATAATGATGGGAAAGTGCAGACAGTGCTCAGAGGGGTTTCCAAAGCCTCTGTGCTGAGTGCATTATGTGCCATATGACAAAAGCAACTCAGTAAGTGCAACTTTATCACTGGAATAGGTAACACAACAGTAACGCTGGCTGTACACAATGCAGTATTGGTAGCAAAATTCCACAACTGACTTGATGTTGCAGCACTAGTGGCTTTAAAGTGGCAAAAATCACCAATAATAAACTGTTAGGAATTAACTGACTCACTTGATGGCACATGTGGTCTGAAGATGAACATTGGTATATGTGTTAGAATCGCTTCCAATTGTACTAAAATTACCTTTTTATGCTGGGAGAGATCAATGTGCTGCGATGGGTCCAAATAGGCCACCATTTATGTATATATTGGACCTAGATACTGTTACTCATCTCTTGGGCCAAGCTTTCCTCCTGATCCTGGATTTTAGGTTGTATTTTTTACTGAACATTACCCATTATCACAGTGCTAATGTATGTTGTTTTTCCTGCTTAGTGTCATGCCTTTCTGTAGAGAACAGTATCAGTGTATCTCTAGGGACCTAGTGCAGAATACTCCGAGATATGTGATGCCACATGAGATTATATAGGTGGCATATGTGACTATATGTGTGGCATATAAGGCTGTATGCTGGCATATGACTTTATGCTGACATTATGAAGGCATATGGTGACAGACTCAGTATGAGGCAATATGTAGATATTCTAGGAGATATATTGTTACATGATGCATTATAGCTGTGGGAAATAGGGCTCACGAGTCTGAGATACATGCTGTTTACATGTTTATAGTGTTACTTGGCAGCAATACCTTTCAAGCATGCAGAGACTAAAGCTCAGGACTACAGTATTTTATAAGGACTTGGAACCCATATTGTCTTAACACAGTTCCAGAGTTGCCAAATTGTGAGTCTGCGCCTGTATGAAAAATAGAAAATGGGGAAAAAAAACAACTACACATAGGTTTGAGATTACTGAGATACTAATTTGCTGGAGGCTCCCATACAGGCATAATTATAAATCTTGTCCTGCTCAGGGAGCATGAAGAAAGTCTGTCCCTAAAGCATAATAAGCTATAAATACTGATAGCAGATAGTATACTTAATACAATCACCATCCATAATTCATGTAAGCATAGAGTTTCAGTATTCAACAAAGAACTGCCCAACTTCCGCCATGAAAGGTCTTTAAGTTTGTCTGAGCAAATTACTGAGCAGATTCTCCAGCAGATTGAGACCCTGCTCCTACCTCTTGTTATTCTGTTTTATACTGGATTCTAAATTTCAGTTGCCTGCCCTGATGTCAGTCTGTATTCCCTTTTTTTGTATATCAGCAGTCACCTAGTAATATTTGACTGGATGCCGCAACCTGTGAGCAACCCACTGTAAAGCATTCATAGAAGTCATTGTTAAAACCCATGTTAGCCATTGAATAAGTACTCTTGACATTGGTCTACATACAGTATGGGGCTTTCCATATCATGACATTGCATAATGCCAGGTGACTAATGCCTGTACACTCATTGCAAATATTTAGCTTAAAGCCCCAGGAAGCTACCCCTACATAAAGGTCACTTTTAATTTTTCTTGTATTTATAATAGTGTGCTGCAGTGTATTCAAATCTTTTATTTGCCAGTGATGATGAAATTGTAAATGTTCTATGTTGTTACATGGAAAAAGCTCTATACAGGTTGAGTATCCCATATCCAAATATTCAGAAATACCGAATATTCTGAAATACATAATTTTTTGAGTGAGACTGAGATAGTGAAACCTTTGTTTTCTGATGGCTCAATGTACACAAACTTTGTTTAATACACAGTTATTAAAAATATTGTATTAAATGACCTTCAGGCTGTGTGTATAAGGTGTATATGAAACATAAATGAATTGTGTGAATGTACACAAACTTTGTTTAATGCACAAAGTTCTAAAAAATATTGGCTAAAATGACCTTCAGGCTGTGTGTATAAGGTGTATATGAAACATAAATACATTCTGTGCTTAGACTTGGGCCCCATCGCCATGATATCTCATTATGGTATGCAATTATTCCAAAATACAGAAAATCCGATATCCAAAATACTTCTAGTCCCAAGCATTTTGGATATGGGATACTCAACCTATATAGTATTATTGATGGTAACATTTTGTGCTGGATATTGAATATTGGAGTAAAGCCCCATACACTCTAGATAAGAAAGTAAAAGATATCGCTCAAAAAGGCCATTCTGAGCAATATCTTTAACTATATCGTCTAGTGTGTACACTCAACATTGTTAAAGATGCACGCTCCCGCACATCGTCAATGATGCCCTCCCTCGTCTGAACAGTTCAGATGAGGGAGGACCTCGTTAACGAGGGCTGCAGCATGGCCTCCACTGGCTCCATCGCTCCCCCCCCCCCCCCCCCGCCAGCTCTCCGACTAAGCCAATATCACTGGGTACACACATCAGCTAGTGTGTACCCGGCTTTAATGATGAATTCATTGAAACTGTCAATGTGGTATTTCTATGTATTATCTAACACTATCCAATTTCTCAATGTAAAGAATAATTAAAAAAAAAACCTTTCAAATTCAACCGTAACAAACAACTACTTTTTACGTGTTTCATATTCAATATATTTATTTAGTTTCAAACAATGATCTCCCACATGCCTGTCCATGAAATGAAACAGTAATATCAATAAGTACACTTACTATAAAATCTGTAACATGAGAATTACAAGTCGCCATGTTTACATGCTGTAACTTCTGTTACACACTGTAGCTTTCTGCTCTGGTAATTCTGCAGATATTGTGCTGTAATGGAACATTAACCTTCTATCATGAAATGGGCAGCTCAGAACAAACTATGAGCACAGCTACTCAAAACTGACTTGCAACTTGCAAAGATTATCAATATGATTTGCCTATGGTGATATTCAGAGTGACAAAAATGACAAAAGCAATTAATGTCAGACATTGTTTGTCTCACTGAACATGACAAATGTTCAAGCAAAGTCATTGATCAGTCATCTGGCTATTATTTGAGAAGTAAACATAACCAGCACTTCCCTTCTTACATTTTAATTACATATTTAAATTACTACATTTCAATAACTATTTTTGCTTATCTACTTTATCTGCTCTACACAACTGTGATTCAAGCAGTTCCAGTAGCTCCAAATGTGTGACAGCTTACCATTTTAGGCATCTAGCAAATTACATATGAATGGACTAAATGCTCTTATCATACCATCATGTAATAAAAAAAAGTAAACATTCATATATTTTTCCTGAATCTTGTGGATATACAACTATGTTTCATTTTGTTTTAAAGACACACACAGAAGATCCATATTCACATTCCGGTACAATATAGTCCCTTTGCATCATAGGAAACAATAATATTATGACCGATAGGTGAATATCATTTTAGTCACTATCTAAAAGGTAGTTATCATTATTAAGTCATAAATGTATGAACTGCTTACAAAGAAATCTGTAACATGATCTTTTAAACTTGATACATCTAAAATTATTAGGATGTAACAATAGTGGGATGGACAGACATGTATCTATTAATACTGATCTATTAATGACAACTAGAGAATAAATGTAATATTGACCTATTAAATGTGAAGAAGTGATCATTATTTTTATTTAAATAACGTTACCATATTTAGTATGGATTTATTTTGAGAAAACTGAAAAAATAACAATACATTTTACAATAGAATCCTTAAATATGTTAAAGACCATTTTAATCAATTCAATTGTTATCTCATTATCTGAATGAACATTTCAATAATATACATACCAAATTGCACTAATTAGGTTCTAAATGTGCTTTAAAAACGCAATGGAAATATAATAAGTAAGCCAACTTCTACACATTAACAGAAAACATGCATCACAGTCACCCTGATTACTTACTTAATTACAGTGAAAAGTCCCAATGAATTATCACAAAAGTCCATGCTGTTTAAATGAGGTTGAAGGAAGCCTTTCCTGTAAAGACCTCAGCTCAGCACAGTGAGAGATACAAACTATTCTGTCTCACTTTGCATCTGTACTGCCCAGCTGACAAGAGCATTTCCTGTACTGCCCAGATAACAAGAGCATTTCCTGTACTGCCCAGCTAACAAGAGCATTTCCTGTACTGCCCAGCTAACAAGAGCATTTCCTGTACTGCCCAGCTAACAAGAGCATTTCCTGTACTGCCCAGCTAACAAAAGCATTTCCTAGCTTCAGGGCGCTTCATATGCAGCCGTGTGGCACATTTAGTTTTCATGGAGAAGTGGCAGAAAATAATTACACATGCTTCTACAGGATGCACAGCGGTCTTCTTCAATTCAAATTGTATATAATGGGGGTTATTCTGGATGGATCACATAAGCGATCCCCTGCGCAGTTTGACGATTATCTGGAAACTGCGCAGGTGCAGGACCCATTCTGTGCATGTGCAGAATGGGTCCTGCGATCGCATCACAGGATTGCAAATACCTCTGCCTGATTGGGGAGGTTACATTATAACCTTCCTCCACCTTATTCAAGTGTGAGTTTGGGGAAGGGTCTTCACAGAATTGGATAATGGACTTTAAACTGATGAAAGTTTAAAGTCCATTATCCAATTTAGTGACAAGGATCAGATAGATTGGACTAAAATACAAGAAACAGAGCATTGCTTCTTGTGTCTGAAACGCTTTAAGCACAATCGGACAGGTGCCTGCAATCATCTATTTCTCAACCTTGGCCAAGAGCTTCACCACATGGTTGTCTGTAGGATTGGGGTTCATAAATTTCCTTGATAGGGCGGTTGCAGTGAGGTGGAGATTCATAGCCCTCTGTAAAGTTGCAGGGGCCCCATGCAAACCATGTAGCACTTTGTATTGAAACAACCCATCTGCAGTAGAAACAGCTGTTTTCAGCTTGGCAGCATCAGTTAAAGGTATCTATCAGTACCCTTTTATCAAATCAAGAGTAGTCAAATAACGGATTTTTGATACATTTTCTACTAGCTCGTCAACCTGAGGCATAGGGTAAGCATCTCTTCTACCTTTCTTTTTACCACAGCCCCTTTAGCTTCAGGAATGCGATATGGTTTTTGCTTAATCACTAACCCTAGTGGAGTAGTATTATCATGCTGTATTATTTGGCTTTTCCCAGGGATGGCAGAAAGGATATCTTGGTTTCGTATAGCTTCCCTCTTTTGGTTGCGATTTAACGAGGCTTCAATGAGCACTTGGCAGTCTGGGGTTTTAAGGGCCAGCAGAGAAGGTTGACAAACACTTCCCTTCCTTTAACAAACTAACATGGTATATTTGTACCTATTTCCTTCTACCCTCCTGGCAGGTCCCACAGCCTCATATGGACCTTGCCAGTGGGCATACAGTTTGCTTTCAGGGGTGGGAACTAAAAGTAATACCTTCTCCCCTAATTTAAATGTGAGGTTAACCGCTGTGACATCATAATTACATTTCTGAATTTAATGGGCCTGGTTCATATGCTCTTTTACTAGTTGCTCAATTTGCCTTAGTTAAATCATTCTACCAGTCCATCTGTTTGTGGGTGATACACTGAGGTGATTATTATATCAGCCCCCAACAGGAAGCATAGAGCCTTCATCAATTTAGACATAAAAGGAGTACCATGGTCCGTCAGGAACCCTTTTGGGATTCCCAACTATTTAAATAACAGTACTAGCTCCCAAGCAATGGTGCGTAACTTAGTATTCCACAGCGGTATCATTACAGAGTACCTGGTAGCATAATCAACCACCACTAAGATATATTGATGTCCCTGGGCAGACTTTTCCACTGGACCTACCAGGTCCATACCAATAGTATGCATCTGTATTCAAGCAAGCCAAGTTATGCATATCTTAATAGGAAATGGAATTGAGTTGTTTAGAATATGTGGTTTTATATAAAGCAAAATGTACTGTTGAAAACTAGGATATAATGACCAGAAGTCCTTTCCCAGACTAACACATCTAAATCTACAAATATAAAGACTTGTCTAAATTATTTTCTGGTTTACAGAGCATTGCAGTCCAAGTTTATAAATAGCCTCACCATTATCAGGCTGTCAGTGTTAACAGCACATTTCAATCTTCAATGTAAACAGTTATATATAGATTTTGCTCTGGCCTGCAAAGCATTGGAAACAAAGAAAATGTTTATCTCCAGTGTTTTCCTTAAATATTTACTAAAAAAAAGTGGAGCTAATTTAGATTTGCTCATATGAATAGCTTATGTCAATATGCTCTGCATAGAAGTTAGCAGCTTTTCAGAGTCATACGCAATTTGGGAGCATTGATCCTTAATACAAAAGAGGAAGAACTTGGGTGGGAAGAGGCACTCTTATATAGGCAATTTTCAGTGCCAAAAATGCCTGTAAATATTCACCTAACATCATAGGCGTTGGAACGAGGTGGGCAAGGGGGCAGCTTGACCTCCCAAACACGATGGAGGCGCAGGCGCTGGTGCAAGGGAGTGCTTACTTCCGCATCCCCGTGAACAGCTGTAACTATAAAAGTAGTGTGCTGCGGCAGGCAGGGTGCGTTGCCCTTCTGTACTAGCAAGCTGTCTCTTAACTGGTGATGTATTACTGGGAGGAGGCATGGCTGTGGCCCCGGAATGCCACGCCTCCTCCCAGTAATGCATCACCAGTGAAAAGACAGCTGGGTAGTACAGAAGAGGGGACACCGCACCCTGCCTTTGGTAGCACACTACTTTTGAAGTCGCCCACGGGGATGCAGAAGTAAGTGCTCCCCCGCACTGATGGGGGGTTGAAGGAGAGGAGACCGGCACCACAGCAGGGGCACTAAAATAAGAATTTACTTACCGATAATTCTATTTCTCGTAGTCCGTAGTGGATGCTGGGGACTCCGTCAGGACCATGGGGTTTAGCGGCTCCGCAGGAGACAGGGCACAATAATAAAAGCTTTAGGATCAGGTGGTGTGCACTGGCTCCTCCCCCTATGACCCTCCTCCAAGCCTCAGTTAGGATACTGTGCCCGGACGAGCGTGCATAATAAGGAAGGATATTGAATCCCGGGTAAGACTCATACCAGCCACACCAATCACACCGTACAACCTGTGATCTGAACCCAGTTAACAGTATGATAACAACGAAGGAGCCTCTGAAAAGATGGCTCACAACAAGAATAACCCGATTTTTGTAACAATAACTATGTACAAGTATTGCAGACAATCCGCACTTGGGATGGGCGCCCAGCATCCACTACGGACTACGAGAAATAGAATTATCGGTAAGTAAATTCTTATTTTCTCTAACGTCCTAAGTGGATGCTGGGGACTCCGTCAGGACCATGGGGATTATACCAAAGCTCCCAAACGGGCGGGAGAGTGCGGATGACTCTGCAGCACCGAATGAGAGAACTCCAGGTCCTCCTCAGTCAGGGTGTGCCCCTGACCAAGTAGCAGCTCGGCAAAGTTGTAAAGCCGAGACCCCTCGGGCAGCCGCCCAAGATGAGCCCACTTCCTTGTGGAATGGGCTTTTACTGATTTTGGCTGTGGCAAGCCTGCCACAGAATGTGCAAGCTGAATTGTACCACAAATCCAGCGAGCAATCGTCTGCTTAGAAGCAGGAACACTCATCTTGTTGGGTGCATACAGGCTAAACAGCGAGTCAGATTTTCTGACTCCAGTCGTCCTGGAAACATATATTTTCAGGGCCCTGACAACGTCAAGTAACTTGGAGTCCTCCAAGTCCCTAGTAGCCGCAGGTACCACAATAGGTTGGTTCATGTGAAAAACAGAAAACACCTTAAGGAGAAATTGAGGACGAGTCCTCAATTCTGCCCTGTCAGAATGAAAAATTAAGTAAGGGCTTTTATATGATAAAGCCGCCCATTCTGACACACGCCTGGCTGAAGCCAGGGCTAATAGAATCTTCACCTTCCATGTGAAATATTTTAATTCCACAGTGGTGAGTGGATCAAACCAATGTGACTTTAGGAAACTCAAAACAACATTGAGATCCCAAGGTGCCACTGGGGGCACAAAAGGAGGCTGTATATGCAGTACCCCTTTTACAAGCGTCTGAACTTCAGGCACTGAAGCCAGTTCTTTCTGGAAGAAATTTGACAGGGTCGAAATTTGAACCTTAATGGACCCTAATTTTAGGCCCATAGACAGTCCTGTTTTCAGGAAATGTAGGAAACGACCCAGTTGGAATTCCTCTGTAGGGACCTTCTTGGCCTCACACCACGCAACATATTTTCGCCAAATGCGGTGAAAATGTTTTGCGGTTACATCCTTCCTGGCTTCGACCAGGGTAGGGATGACTTCATCTGGAATGCCCTTTCAGGATCCGGCGTTCAACTGCCATGCCGTCAAACGCAGCCGCGGTAAGTCTTGGAACAGACAAGGCCCCTGCTGGAGCAGGTCCTTTCTTAAAGGTAGAGGCCACGGTTCTTCCGTGAGCATCTCTTGAAGTTCCGGGTACCAAGTCCTTCTTGACCCATCCGGAACCACGAGTATCGTTCTTACTCATCTCCTTCTTATGATCCTCAGTACTTTTGGTATGAGATGCATAGGAGGGAACACATACCCTGACTGGTACACCCACAGTGTTACCAGAGCGTCCACCGCTATTGCCTGAGGGTCCCTTGACCTGGCGCAATATTTGTCTAGTTTTTTGTTCAGGCGGGACGCCATCATGTCCACCTTTGGTTTTTCCCAACGGTTTACAATCATGTGGAAGACTTCCCGCTGAAGTCCCCACTCTCCCGGGTGGAGGTTATGCCTGCTGAGGAAGTTTGCTTCCCAGTTTTCCACTCCCGGAATTAACACTGCTGAGAGTGTTATCACATGATTTTTCGCCCAGCGAAGAATCCTTGCAGTTTCTGCCATTTCCCTCCTGCTTCATGTGCCGCCCTGTCTGTTTACGTGGGCGACTGCCGTGATGTTGTCCCACTGGATCAATACCGGCTGACCTTGAAGCAGAGGTCTTGCTAAGCTTAGAGCCTTGTAAATTGCCCTTAGCTCCAGTATATTTATGTGGAGAGAAGTCTCCAGACTTGATCACACTCCCTGGAAATTTTTTCCTTGTGTGACTGCTCCCCAGCCACTCAGGCTGGCATCCGTGGTCACCAGGACCCAGTCCTGAATGTCGAATCTGCGGCCCTTTCATAGATGAGCACTCTGCAGCCACCGCAGAAGAAAACACCCTTGTCCTTGGAGACAGGGTTATCCGCTGATGCATCTGAAGATGCGATCCGGACCATTTTCCCAGCAGATTCCACTGAAAGGTTCTTGCGTGAAATCTACCGAATGGGATCGCTTTGTAAGAAACCACCATTTTTCACAGGACCTTTGTGCAATGATGCACTGATACTTTTCCTGGTTTTAGGAGGTTCCTGACTAGCTCGGATAACTCCCTGGTCTTCTTCTCCGGGAGAAAACATCCTTTTCTGGACTGTGTCCAGAATCATTCCTAGGAACATTAGACGTGTCGTCGGAAAAAGCTGCGATTTTGGAATATTTAGAATCCACTCGTGCTGTCGTAGAACTACTTGAGATAGTGCTACTCCGACCGCCAACTGTTCTCTGGACCTTGCCCTTATCAGGAAAGCGTCCATATTTCTTTTAGGAAGAATCATCATTTCGGCCATTACCATGGTAAAGACCCGGGGTGCCGTGGACAATCCAAACGGCAGCGTCTGAACTGATAGTGACAGTTCTGTACCACGAACCTGAGATACCCTTGGTGAGAAGGGCAAAATTTGGACATGTAGGTAAGCGTCCCTGATATCCAGTGACACCATATCGTCCTGGTTCGCTATCACTGCTCTGAGTGACTCCATCTTGATTTGAACCCTTGTATGTAATTGTTCAAATCTTTTAGATCTCACCGAGCCGTTTGGCTTCAGTACCACAATATAGTGTGGAATAATACCCCTTCCCTTGTTGTAGGAGGGGTACTTTGATTATCACCTGCTGGGAATACAGCCTGTGAATTTTTTTTTTTTTTTTTTTTTCCAATATTGCCTCCCTGTCGGAGGGAGACGTTGGTAAAGCAGACTTCAGGAACTTGTGAGGGGAAGACGTCTCGAATTTCCAATGTACACCTGGGATACTACGTGTAGGATCCAGGAGTCCACTTGCGAGTGAGCCCACTGCGTGCTGAAACTCTTGAGATGACCCCCCACCGCACCTGAGTCCGCTTGTATGGCCCCAGCGTCATGCTGCGGACTTGGCAGAAGCTGTGGAGGACTTCTGTTCCTGGGAATGGGCTGCCTGCTGCAGTCTTCTTCCCTTTCCTCTAACCCTGGGCAGATATGACTGTCCTTTTGCCCGCCTGCCTTTATGGGTACGAAAGGACTGAGACTGAAAAGACTGTGTCCTTTTCTGCTGAGATGTGACTTGGGGTAACAAAAGTGGATTTTCCAGCTGTTGCCATGGCCACCAGGTCCGATGGACCGCCCCTTTATACGGCAATACTTCCGTGTGCCGTCTGGAATCTGCATCACCTGACCACTGTCGTGTCTATAAACATCGTCTGGCAGATATGGACATCACATCTACTCTTGATGCCAGAATGCAAATATCCCTCTGCGCATCTCGCATATATAGAAATGCATCCTTAAAATGCTCTATAGTCAATAAAATATTGTTCCTGTCAAGGGTATCAATATTTTCAGTCAGGAAATCCGACCAAGCCCCCCCCAGCGCTGCACATCCAGGCTGAGGCGATTGCTGGTCGTAGTATAACACCAGTATGTGTGTATATACTTTTTAGGATATTTTTCAGCTTCCTATCAGCTGGCTCTTTGAGGGCGGCCGTATCTGGAGACGGTAACGCCACTTGTTTTTATAAGCGTGTGAGCGCCTTATCCACCCTAAGGTGTGTTTCCCAACTCGCCCTCACTTCTGGCGGGAAAGGGTATACCTCCAATAATTTTCTATCGGAGGAAACCCACGTATCATCACACACTTTAATTTATCTGATTCAGGAAAAACTACAAGTAGATTATTCCCACCCTACATAATACCCTTATTTGTGGTACTTGTAGTATCAGAAATATGTAACACCTCCTTCATTGCCCTTAACATGTAACGTGTGGCCCTAAAGGAAAATACGTTTGTTTCTTCACCGTCGACACTGAAGTCAGTGTCCGTGTCTGTGTCTGTGTCGACCAACTGAGGTAAATGGGCGTTTTTACAAGCCCCTGACGGTGTCTGAGACGCCTGGACAGGTACTAATTTGTTTGCCGGCCGTCTCATGTCGTCAACCGACCTTGCATCGTGTTGACATTATCACGTAATTCCTAAATAAGCCATCCATTCCGGTGTCGACTCCCTAGAGAGTGACATCACCAATACAGGCAATTTGCTCCGCCTCCTCACCAACATCGTCCTCCTACATGTCGACACACACGTACCGACACACAGCACACACACAGGGAATGCTCTGATAGAGGACAGGACCCCACTAGCCCTTTGGGGAGACAGAGGGAGAGTTTGCCAGCACACACCAAAAACGCTATAATTATACAGGGACAACCCCTTATACAAGTGTTTTCCCTTATAGCATTTTCACATATGTAATCATATCGCCAAATAAGTGCCCCCCCTCTCTGTTTTAACCCTGTTTCTGTAGTGCAGTGCAGGGGAGAGCCTGGGAGCCTTCCTCACAGCAGAGCTGAGCAGGAAAATGGCGCCGTGTGCTGAGGAGAATAGGCCCCGCCCCCTAAAACGGCGGGCTCTTCTCCCGGAGTTTGTGAGATCTGGCAGGGGTTAAATACATCCATATAGCCTCAAGGGCTATATGTGATGTATTTTAGCCATAAAAAAGGTATAATACATTGCTGCCCAGGGCGCCCCCCCCAGCGCCCTGCACCCTCAGTGACCGCTGGTATGAAGTGTGCTGACAACAATGGCGCACAGCTGCAGTGCTGTGCGCTACCTTATGAAGACTGAAAGTCTTCTGCCGCCTGTTTCTGGACCTCTGGACCTCTTCAACTTCGGCATCTGCAAGGGGGGTCGGCGGCACGGCTCCGGGACGAACCCCAGGGTGAGACCTGTGTTCCGACTCCCTCTGGAGCTAATGGTGTCCAGTAGCCTAAGAAGCAAATCCATCCTGCACGCAGGTGAGTTTACTTCTCTCCCCTAAGTCCCTCGTAGCAGTGAGCCTGTTGCCAGCAGGACTCACTGAAAATAAAAAACCTAACTTAAACTTTTATTCTAAGCAGCTCAGGAGAGCCACCTAGATTGCACCCTTCTCGGCCGGGCACAAAAATCTAACTGAGGCTTGGAGGAGGGTCATAGGGGGAGGAGCCAGTGCACACCACCTGATCCTAAAGCTTTTATTATTGTGCCCTGTCTCCTGCGGAGCCGCTAAACCCCATGGTCCTGACGGAGTCCCCAGCATCCACTTAGGACGTTAGAGTAAATGAAATACAAACTCCCCCCCCCCCCCCACCCCCCCCCCCCAGCGTGAGCTCATTCCGGTGCCCTTGCCTAACATGTATTGTTTCAGAAGCAATTTTCTGTAAAAATGTTTTTGGTTAATGTGTTAACATGATATATATATATATATATATATATATATATATTTATATATATCCAAAGGCAGTCGGCACTCGTCCAAAAATGAGTAAATTGCTCTAGGTGCACAATCAGAAGCACAGCATACCAGTCCAAGTAGAAGAAAGGCACTCTGGAGACTTACATTGTAAATAAGAATCTGTAATAGACCTGGTACAGAGTCTAATGGTTTCGGGGAAACAACCCCGTCCTCAGGACCATACCATTGCATAGCAACATACAAATGATCCCACCTATATACCCCCAGCGCTCACTCACCTGCCGCCCATCAGCTTCTTAGGAGCATATTCCCCAGTCAGTTGCAAGGCCCGTACTTCCGCTGCTGCGGCTCCGGTAACCAAGGAAACGTCATGCTTGTGTTCCCCCTGGCCCTGCTGCCCCATCTGCCAGCGCAGGCCATGTTAACAACGGGAGCCATCCCCCGTTGTTAACATGGCCTGCGCTGGCAGATGGGGCAGCAGGGCCAGGGGTAATTGTCAGTGAAGTAGATTACACTCCTTACCTGTAGTAATTTATTTTATAACCTTGCCATGTTGGCATGTGTTTGTCTGGGAGTGAAGTATTAAACACACCAGGTATTTGTGTGGCCTATATATTTAAATATTTATTTTGTAACTATTCATTTCTCAGAGCCAGGAAGAGACTAGGGCTAGTACATTGTGGGTTTAATCACATAATATTACCTAAGCTCATTAATAAATATCTTTGCTGTAGACAACTTGAGTGTGTGGAAATACGCTTTTATGAAGAGAACATTTTGTTACTTCCAACTCTGCATTGGACCCGCTGACTTCCAACACTATGGGCCGGATGTAATGGATTGCGAGACGCCCGGCACTCTGAGATTCTGGACCAACTCATATGTTTTTTTTTAAAGCAACAACCATTTGCAAGGCAAAACCAGGTTGGTTTTGCCTTGTAAATGTTTGCTGCTTTGAAAAAAAGTACAAATCTCGCACTTCATTACACCTGGCCCAATGAATTTATCAGAAAGAGGTTCTTCCATATAGAGGTTTAAAAGACTTGACACTGGATGCATAAAAGGCAAAAATGTTGTCTAACCTCCAAAAATGCAAATTTCAGCAGTTTGCCCGCATTCCCTGTATACACCAAGCTCCGGAAAGCGCCATATATAGTTGCCATTGCCTGATAGAATCCTATGGACTTCTCTCCACAACAGTACCTAGAGGGATCCAGTGCCACCTCAGCTTACGCATGCACTGACTGATGGCTACACAAGTACAGGGTGACACGCGGGTTATAAACCTGGAAATCCCAACACAGTAAAAGACAGCGCTTATCAGGAGAGCAGTTATTTGCTTAGATCTACATGCATACAATGATAATAATTGCTGGTATTCATGCGATCAGTGGCACATTCAAAATATAATGCTTGATGCATCCCATCCTGGAAGAAATGCTGACTTGGAGAAGGTTACAAGAAAATTTAGGGTTCGTTCCAAATGCGCAATCAATACTGAAGCTGCCTACACAGATCTGTACAATGATAGGGTGTCCCCACACCCACAACAGAACAGTAATACAGAAAGAATATACAAATCACGTAAAGGCGCTTCTACAGTGGCAATCGAAGTTTCCAAAAACCACAAACTCATAAAGGTAATGATACTATAGTTACGTTCCTGTGATTAACTTGTCAGCTTGCGTGTAATAGTATCTTTCCTCTATTCTTCTCTTCACAATGGGGGTCATTCCGAGTTGTTCGCTCGCAAGCTGCTTTTAGCAGCTTTGCACACGCTAAGCCGCCGCCTAC
Source organism: Pseudophryne corroboree (assembly GCF_028390025.1). Taxonomy (NCBI): domain Eukaryota; kingdom Metazoa; phylum Chordata; class Amphibia; order Anura; family Myobatrachidae; genus Pseudophryne; species Pseudophryne corroboree. The sequence goes on along the minus strand of NC_086445.1, from coordinate 420,602,898 downwards.
TGGGAGTGAATCTTAGCTTATCAAAATTGCGAACGAAAGATTCGCAATATTGCGAAAATACTTCTCTGTGCAGTTTCTGAGTAGCTCGAGACTTACTCTGCCAGTGCGATCAGTTCAGTGCTTGTCGTTCCTGGTTTGACGTCACAAACACACCCAGCGTTCGCCCAGACACTCCTCCGTTTCTCCAGCCACTCCCGCGTTTTTCCCAGAAACGGTAGCGTTTTTTTACACACACCCATAAAACGGCCAGTTTCCGCCCAGAAACACCCACTTCCTGTCAATCACATTACGATCACCAGAACGAAGAAAAAACCTCGTAATGCCGTGAGTAAATTTCCTAACTGCATAGCAAATTTACTTGGCGCAGTCGCAGTGCGAACATTGCGCATGCGCAATAAGCGGCAAATCGCTGCGATGCGAAGAAATTTACCGAGCGAACAACTCGGAATGACCCCCAATGATTCTCCTCCCAGTGTCCAAATAATGGTTTTCATGCAAGAAAAAGGATTGCCAATATCTCATGCAATACGTCTTTTAATCTTTATATATTAAAATTCCAATTTGTAAGTCATATAAAACATACATAAAATTCCAACTCTATAAATGACACACTTCGGGCAGAGAAAAATCCGGACTTAGTGTGAATAGAATAATTACCAAATTATTTGAGTACATTCGTTTTCAAATAGATGTTCTATTCCAGGTTCTTTTTCAAGGTAAGGACACTTACCTTGAAAAAGAACCTGGAATAGGTTTGAAACGCGTTGATCTGGCACAGAGATTTCCGTTGCGGCGTGTGGGTGACCTGATTACCGTCAGCAGGGCTGTGCCTCCCGGGTGGCTATCTGACTGCATAAACATCTATTTGAAAACTAATGTTCTCAAATAATTTGGTAATTATTCTTTTCACACTAAGTCCGGATTTTTCTCTGCCCGAAGTGTGCCATTTATAGAGTTGGAATTTTATGTATGTTTTATATGACTTACAAATTGGAATTTTAATATATAAAGATTAAAAGACGTATTGCACGAGATATTGGCAATCCTTTTTCTTGCATGAAAACCATTATTTGGACACTGGGAGGAGAATCATTGTGAAGAGAAGAATAGAGGAAAGATACTATTACACGCAAGCTGACAAGTTAATCACAGGAACGTAACTATAGTATCATTACCTTTATGAGTTTGTGGTTTTTGGAAACTTCGATTGCCACTGTAGAAGCGCCTTTACGTGATTTGTATATTCTTTCTGTATTAAGGCAGACTTGGAGAAGACTGGAGGCACAAAAGCCAGAAGCAACAGAGGATCCCTCTGCAGGCTCAGCTGTAAACCCATGATCAGGCTTGACCCCAGTGTGGTTTTTATACATATTTCCACTAGACCACCATGGATTATTAGTTGTATACTTTGTTGGATGATAGGCCCATGGGATCACTGGGCACTTGGCTAGAGGCACCGTTCTGTGGGCATTTGGCCAGAGGCACTCAGTGTGTGGGCTTTACCGGGCTCCACACTAACACTGGAATACCAAGGGAAGTAGAACAACATGCCCATCTTCCTGTTGAAAGAAACATTCTCACCTAGAGTTCTTACTTTCAAATATTCTCCCCCTGCTTAGGGCACTTGGCACGTAACATAACAGAAGTAAGAACTGACCAGCAGAGCTTTAAAGATATTAACAGTATGCTTATTTTGATCTGTAATCATGTTTTTGTTGTGAGATCCTGGGGAATTGTACATTTTGGAAGGTCAGCGTTGCTTGGTTTGGCTGTATGGCATACTGTACCACACCTGAGCTAGTGCTTGTTAGTTATATACTCCCTAAGAAAGTTGTAGTTAGGGAATGAAAATGAAAATGTTACTTGGACCAGCTAGCTGTTGGTTTAGCTGGATAGTACATAGTAATTAATAGTTAAGTTAACTGTGTGGGTAGGTGTGCTATATCTCCTAACAGGTGATCATCAGGTATAGTGACAAGAATTGCTGTGGTGAGTGTATATTCTGTGTATGTCCTGTTTCAGTCCCTTGCCTTGAGCAGGTTACGGTGATCCTTGCACTCCAGAGCAAACTCTACATTTTATCTCCATTGTATTAAAGTACAAGTGGTGAAATGGGGTGATTAGGCCCTGTGATGAGCATTCACCGACTGCGTGGAAGTTACTGTTGTCCCTGATTAGTATACTTAATTACCTTGGGTACATTCCTGTTTTCCATGTTTCCTTGGTCGGGTGGTACTGTGTAAGGATCTTATAGATGCCTCAAGGAAAACTACCAGCACGAGGGACACCCAATGGCCTTCAGCTGAGATGTACCATTAGCAGTTTCTCACCCATCTTTGACAGTTTTCTTCACCTATCATACTTGTATTAAACTTTAAAGTCGTAATAGGAAATGCTTACAGATACACAAAACAACACTTTATACTGACAAACTAGTGATTGGAAAAAAAATTTGTCTGGATAAAACTGCAAGGATTTAGAAAGAGATTAGCACCTGGTGGTGTTGTGAAAGAAGTTTAGATGCTGTATGAAAACTAGATGATTATTGCCACAGAGCACGTATATATCATGCCAGTAAAGTCTAGTGCAGTTTTATCATGTTCACAAATGAGGCTAAGCTAACTGTGTGACATGCTAGAAAATTCAGAATCCACTATTTCTACATCAACCCTTCCCTCACCTGCTGAGGGTGTCAGGGGGGGTAGTCTATTTGTAATCAACGGTGTGAAGCACCTGGAGTGCACCTGAAGTTGGCAGGGGTGCCACAAGTAGGTACATAGACAATGGACCTGGGCGTGCCTGGGCCTGTCAGGAAGTTGTAACTATCCCCTCAGGACCCTCAACCCACACACGCCTCCATACTTGGCCATGCTCCTCTCTAGTCCCAGGGTCTGGCCTACGTCTTGGTGGCCCTGGAAATGTTAACAGCTGACTGATAAAAAAAGTGACTCCAACTGAAGTAAAGCAAATAAGCTATAGCAGCTAAGGGGGTCACATTAAATCATACTTGCCTACTTTTGAAAAAGCATTTAAGGGAGACTGTGAAAGTAACACCTATCAGAGTGGATGTGTACAGCTACATCTGAGAGTCGTGTCATGAAAATGACTTACATCCAAATGTAAATGAGCCCCAAAGTTAGTAAGATCTACTTGTTGAAGAAAAGACACTGATATTTTTCAGGATTTGTTTGTGTATTTTGTTTTACAAGAGGATCTATATACTGTAATTGGCCATGAGAAACCTTATTTAAAATGCATGTAGTCATAGGGATCATTGTGTCTTATAACCAATGCAGGGAAATGGCACTGATGAGCCCATTTGAATGTATGTAGCTTTATACCTCCCAACATCAGGAGATGATAAGGAGGGACTCCCTGGCCTGGTCAAAAAGGGGCGTAGCCTATAGAAAAGAGAGTAATGGATAATGGGGGTATGTCTCACAATCGCGGCACTCCCCCAATGTCACGCCCCCCGTTTTCATCACTATGGGGGTGTGGCAAGTGCTCTTTGAGCTGCAGGCATGCCCCAAGTTCCTCTGTCTACTGTAAATAGATGCTGTGCGCATGTGCACAGCGTCTATTAACTGCTGCTTTGCTAGGCAGAGCAGTAACTGACAGGAGCCTCCCAGCTACCCCCTCCCCCACACACACACACACACACACACACACACACACAGCAGGACACTGAGGACCGCGGGTGGGACAGCGGGACAGTCCCAAATAAAAGGGGACTGTCCTGCGAAAATCGAGACAGTTGGGAGGTATGTATCTCTGATTTCTCCCCCCCCCCCCAAGAATGTAACAGCTGCATAATGGGATTAAGGTGTAATCAGGGACAATTCTGGTCTGTTCAGGGAGCAGGGGTGTATCTAGGGGCCTGAGCACCCCTGGCAAAGTAAGGAACTGGCGCCCCCCACCTCTCCCATCCAGGGACACAGGGGGGGGAGTTACAGATAGGCTGAGGTCAGGGACACTGAGGGAGAATTACAGGGGGGGTGCGGGTAGGGACAATAATGTGGAGGGCTTACAGGGAGGCTGAGGTCAGGGACACTGAGGGGCAATTACAGGAAGGGTGTGGGCAGGGACACTGAGGGGGAAATACAGTAGTGTGCGGGCAGGGACACTGAGGGGGAATTACGGGGAGGGTACGGGCAGGGACACTGAGGAGGAATTACAGGAGTGTGCGGGCAGGGACACTGAGGGGGAATTACAGAGAGGGTGTGGGAAGGGACACTGAGGGGGAATTACGGAGAGGGTGTGGGAAGGGACATTGAGGGGGGAGTCACATGGAGGCTGAGGTCAGGAACACTAGAGAATTACAGGTAGGGTGCAGGCAGGGACACTAAGGAGGAATTTCTGGGAGGGTGCAGGCAGGGAGACTGAGGAAATTAAGAGGAGTGTGCAGGCAGGGACAATGAGAGGTAATTACGGTTAAGGGGAGGGTAGGGACACTGAGAGGGAATTACGGTTATTGTGCGGGTAGGGACACTAAGAGGGAATTACAAGGAGTGTGCAGGCAGGGACACTGAGGGGGAATTACGGTTAGGGGGCGTATAGAGACACTGAGAGGGAATTACAGGGACTGTGCAGGCAGGGACACTGAGGGGGAATTACGGTTAGGGGGCGGGTAGGGACACTGAGGGGGAATTACGAGGAGTGTGCAGGCAGGGACACTGAGGGGGAATTACAGTTAGGGTGCGGGTAGGGACACTGAGGGGGAATTACAGGGAGGGTGCAGGCAGGGACACTGAGGGGGAATTACGGTTAGGGTGCGGGTAGGGACACTGAGAGGGAATTACAGGGAGGGTACAGGCAGGGACACTGAGGTCAAATTACGAGGAGGGTGTGGGCAGGGACACTGAGATGGAATTACGAGGAGTGTGCAGGCAGGGACACTGAGGGGGAATTATGGTTAGGGTGCGGGTAGGGACACTGAGAGGGAATTACGGGGAGGGTGCGGGCAGGGATACTGAGGGGGAATTATGGGAAGGGTGCGGGCAGGGACACTGAGAGGGAATTACAGGAGTGTATGGGCAGGGTCACTGAGGGGGCAGTTACAGGGATGGTGTGGGCACGGACACTGAGGGAATATATGCACACATACATACTGTACATTTAAAAAACCCTCTCTAGGTGTGATGGCACTACATGTCCCAGCAAATCCAGTTGACAAGGTATGCTGGGACTTATAGTACCAACACAGCTGGACAGGCAGTCCCTGGTCTAGATACCTCTCCATACAGTGCTCTTTGTAACCTGTGATCCAGACTGCCAGGATAGACCAGGCAGTGCAGCTATGGTACGGCAGAAAATGTACAGGTATGCTCATGCTGCACTGCTGACTGGTGCTGATTGTAGGGGCTGGTGTTCAGTGACAGACCGCGTGGAAACAATGAGAAGGGGGGCGGATGAGGAAGAGGAGATGCCTCGCCCCTCCCCATACCTTGAAGTGCCCCACTCCCCGGCTATATCATTGAGACTGTAGTCACAGAGAGTGTCAGAGTGCAATATGCTTCTGAGAGTCCGGCAGTGGATGAGCACTGCTAAGGGATAAAAAATAAGAATTTACTTACCGATAATTCTATTTCTCGTAGTCCGTAGTGGATGCTGGGGACTCCGTAAGGACCATGGGGAATAGCGGCTCCGCAGGAGACTGGGCACAAAAGTAAAGCTTTAGAACTACCTGGTGTCCACTGGCTCCTCCCCCTATGACCCTCCTCCAAGCCTCAGTTAGGATACTGTGCCCGGACGAGCGTACACAATAAGGAAGGATTTTGAATCCCGGGTAAGACTCATACCAGCCACACCAATCACACCATATAACTTGTGATCTAAACCCAGTTAACAGCATGATAACAGAGGAGCCTCTAGAAAAGATGGCTCACTACAGCAATAACCCGATTTTTTGGTAACAATAACTATGTACCAGTATTGCAGACAATCCGCACTTGGGATGGGCGCCCAGCATCCACTACGGACTACGAGAAATAGAATTATCGGTAAGTAAATTCTTATTTTCTCTAACGTCCTAAGTGGATGCTGGGGACTCCGTAAGGACCATGGGGATTATACCAAAGCTCCCAAACGGGCGGGAGAGTGCGGATGACTCTGCAACACCAAATGAGAGAACTCCAGGTCCTCCTCAGCCAGGGAATCAAATTTGTAGAATTTTACAAACGTATTTGCTCCTGACCAAGTAGCTGCTCGGCAAAGTTGTAAAGCCGAGACCCCTCGGGCAGCCGCCCAAGATGAGCCCACCTTCCTTGTGGAATGGGCTTTTACAGATTTTGGCTGTGGCAGGCCTGTCACAGAATGTGCAAGCTGAATTGTACTACAAATCCAACGAGCAATAGTCTGCTTAGAAGCAGGAGCACCCAGCTTGTTGGGTGCATACAGAATAAACAACGAGTCAGATTTTCTGACTCCAGCCATCCTGGAAACCTATATTTCCAGGGCTCTGACAACGTCTAGCAACTTGGAGTCCTCCAAGTCCCTAGTAGCCGCAGGCACCACAATAGGTTGATTCAGGTGAAACGCTGAAAACCACCTTAGGGAGAAACTGAGGACAAGTCCTCAATTCCGCCCTGTCCGAATGGAAAATCAGATGAGGGCTTTTACAGGATAAAGCCGCCAATTCTGACACGCACCTGGCCCAGGTCAGGGCCAACAGCATGACCACTTTCCATGTGAGATATTTTAACTCCACATATTTAAGTGGTTCAAACCAATGTGACTTTTGGAACCCAAAAACTACATTTAGATCCCAAGGTGCCACTGGAGGCACAAAAGGAGGCTGTATATACAGTACCCCTTTCACAAACGTCTGAACTTCAGGGACTGAAGCTAGTTCTTTTTGGAAGAAAATTGACAGGGCCGAAATTTGAACCTTAATGGACCCCCATTTCAGGCCCATAGACACTCCTGTTTGCAGGAAATGTAGGAATCGACCTAGTTGAAAATTCCTCCGTCGGGGCCTTACTGGCCTCGCACCACGCAACATATTTTCGCCAAATGCGGTGATAATGTTTTGCGGTTATATCTTTCCTGGCTTTGATCAGGATAGGGATGACTTCATCCGGAATGCCTTTTTCCTTCAGGATCCGGCGTTCAACCGCCCTGCCGTTAAACGCAGCCGCGGTAAGTCTTGGAACAGACAGGGTCCTTGCTGGAGCAGGTCCCTTCTTAGAGGTAGAGGCCACGGATCCTCCGTGAGCATCTCTTGAAGTTCCGGTTACCAAGTCCTTCTTGGCCAATCCGGAGCCACGAATATAGTGCTTACTCCTCTCCATCTTATAATTCTCAGTACCTTGGGTATGAGAGGCAGAGGAGGGAACACATACACTGACTGGTACACCCACTGTGTTACCAGAGCGTCTACAGCTATTGCCTGAGGGTCCCTTGACCTGGCGCAATACTTGTCGAGTTTTATAAACATGTGGAAGACTTCTGGGTGAAGTCCCCCCTCTCCCGGGTGGAGGTCGTGTCTGCTGAGGAAGTCTGCTTCCCAGTTGTCCACTCCCGGAATGAATACTGCTGACAGTGCTATCACATGATTTTCCGCCCAGCGAAGAATCGTTGCAGCTTCTGTCATTGCCCTCCTGCTTCTTGTGTCACCCTGTCTGTTTACGTGGGTGACTGCCGTGATGTTGTCCGAATGGATCAACTCCGAGTGACCTTGAAGCAGAGGTCTTGCTGAGCTTAGAGCATTGTAATTGGCCCTTAGCTTCAGGATATTTATGTGAAGTGATGTCTCCAGGCTTGACCATAAGCTCTGGAAATTCCTTCCCTGTGTGACTGCTCCCCAGCCTCGCAGGCTGGCATCCGTGGTCACCAGGACCCAGTCCTGAATGTGCGGCCCTCTAGAAGATGAGCACTCTGCAACCACCACAGGAGACACACCCTTGTGCTTGGTGACAGGGTTATCCGCTGATGCATCTGAAGATGCGACCCGGACCATTTGTCCAGCAGGTCCCACTGGAAAGTTCTTGCGTGGAATCTGCCGAATGGGATTGCTTCGTAGGAAGCCACCATTTTTCCCAGAACCATTTCATTGATGTACTGAGACTTGGCTCGGTTATAGGAGGTTCCCGACTAGCTCGGATAACTCCCTTACTTTCTCCTCCGGGAGAAACACCTTTTTCTGGACTGTGTCCAGGATCATCCCTAAGAACAGAAGACGAGTCGTCGGAATCAGCTGCGATTTTGGAATATTGAGAATCCAATCGTGCTGCCGCAACACTACCTGAGATAGTGCTACACCGACCTCCAACTGTTCCCTGGATCTTACCCTTATCAGGGAATCGCCCAAGTAAGGGATAACTAAAATTCCCTTCCTTCGAAGGAGTATCATCATTTCGGCCATTACCTTGGTAAAGACCCGGGGTGCCGTGGACCATCCCTACGGCAGCGTCTGAAACTGATAGTGACAGTTCTGTACCATAAACCTGAGGTACCCTTGGCGAGAAGGGTAAATTTTAACATGAAGGTAAGCATCCTTGATGTCCCGAGACATCATGTAGTCCCCTTCTTCCAGGTTCGCAATCACTGCTCTGAGTGACTCAATCTTGAATTTGAACCTCCGTATGTAAGTGTTCAAGATTTTAGATTTAGAATCGGTCTCACGGAGCCGTCCGGCTTCGGTACCACAACAGTGTGGAATAATACCCCGTTCCCTGTTGCAGGAGGGGTACCTTGATTATCACCTGCTGGGAATACAGCTTGTGAATGGCTTCCAAAACTGCCTCCCTGTCAGAAGGAGACATCGTTAAAGCCGACTTTAGGAAACGGCGAGGGGGAGACGTCTCGAATTCCAATTTGTACCCCTGAGATATCACCTGAAGGATCCAGGGATCTACTTGCGAGTGAGCCCACTGCGCGCTGAAATTCATTGAGACGGGCCCCCACCGTGCCTGATTCTGCTTGTAAAGCCCCAGCGTCATACTGAGGGCTTGGCAGAGGCGGGAGAGGGTTTCTGCTCCTGGGAACTGGCTGATTTCTGCAGCCTTTTTCCTCTCCCTCTGTCACGGGGCAGAAATGAGGAACCTTTTGCCCGCTTGCCCACGAAAAGACTGCGCCTGATAATACGGCGTCTTCTCATGTTGAGAGGCGACCTGGGGTACAAACGTGGATTTCCCAGCTGTTGCCGTGGCCACCAGGTCTGAAAGACCGACCCCAAATAACTCCTCCCCTTAATAAGGCAATACTTCCAAATGCCGTTTGGAATCCGCATCACCTCACCACTGTCGTGTCCATAACCCTCTACTGGTAGAAATGGACAACGCACTTAGACTTGATGCCAGTCGGCAAATATTCCGCTGTGCATCACGCATATATAGAAATGCATCTTTTAAATGCTCTATAGGCAATAATATACTGTCCCTATCTAGGGTATCAATATTTTCAGTCAGGGAATCCGACCACGCCAACCCAGCACTGCACCTCCAGGCTGAGGCGATTGCTGGTCGCTAGAGATGAGCGGGTTCGGTTTCTCTGAATCCGAACCCGCCAGAACTTCATGTTTTTTTTCACGGGTCCGAGCGACTCGGATCTTCCCGCCTTGCTCGGTTAACCCGAGCGCGCCCGAACGTCATCATGACGCTGTCGGATTCTCGCGAGGCTCGGATTCTATCGCGAGACTCGGATTCTATATAAGGAGCCGCGCGTCGCCGCCATTTTCTCACACGTGCATTGAGATTGATAGGGAGAGGACGTGGCTGGCGTCCTCTCCGTTTAGACACTTGATTTACTAATTTTGGGGAGCATTAGGAGTACTCAGTAGTGTACAGTGCAGAGTTTTGCTGATAGTGACCAGTGACCACCACTTTTATTTATAATCCGTTCTCTGCCTGAAAAAAGCGATACACAGCACACAGTGACTCAGTCACATACCATATCTGTGTGCACTGCTCAGGCTCAGGCCAGTGTGCTGCATCATCTATTATCTATATATAATATTATATATCTGTCTGACTGCTCAGTTCACACAGCTTATAATTGTGGGGGAGACTGGGGAGCACTACTGCAGTGCCAGTTATAGGTTATAGCAGGAGCCAGGAGTACATAATATATTATATAGTGAGTGACCACCAGACACACAGTGCAGTTTATTTAATATATCCGTTCTCTGCCTGAAAAAAGCGATACACACAGTGACTCAGTCAGTCACATACCATATCTGTGTGCACTGCTCAGGCTCAGGCCAGTGTGCTGCATCATCTATATATATTATATATCTGTCTGACTGCTCAGCTCACACAGCTTATAATTGTGGGGGAGACTGGGGAGCACTACTGCAGTGCCAGTTATAGGTTATAGCAGGAGCCAGGAGTACATAATATTATATTAAAATTAAACAGTGCACACTTTTGCTGCAGGAGTGCCACTGCCAGTGTGACTAGTGACCAGTGACCTGACCACCAGTATATATAATATTAGTAGTATACTATCTCTTTATCAACCAGTCTATATTAGCAGCAGACACAGTACAGTGCGGTAGTTCACGGCTGTGGCTACCTCTGTGTCGGCACTCGGCAGCCCGTCCATAATTGTATATACCACCTAACCGTGGTTTTTTTTTCTTTCTTTATACATACATACTAGTTACGAGTATACTATCTCTTTATCAACCAGTCTATATATTAGCAGCAGACACAGTACAGTGCGGTAGTTCACGGCTGTGGCTACCTCTGTGTCGGCACTCGGCAGCCCGTCCATAATTGTATATACCACCTAACCGTGTTTTTTTTTTCTTTCTTTATACATACATACTAGTTACGAGTATACTATCTCTTTATCAACCAGTCTATATATTAGCAGCAGACACAGTACAGTGCGGTAGTTCACGGCTGTGGCTACCTCTGTGTCGGCACTCGGCAGCCCGTCCATAATTGTATATACCACCTAACCGTGGTTTTTTTTTCTTTCTTTATACATACATACTAGTTACGAGTATACTATCTCTTTATCAACCAGTCTATATATTAGCAGCAGACACAGTACAGTGCGGTAGTTCACGGCTGTGGCTACCTCTGTGTCGGCACTCGGCAGCCCGTCCATAATTGTATATACCACCTAACCGTGGTTTTTTTTTCTTTCTTTATACATACATACTAGTTACGAGTATACTATCTCTTTATCAACCAGTCTATATATTAGCAGCAGACACAGTACAGTGCGGTAGTTCACGGCTGTGGCTACCTCTGTGTCGGCACTCGGCAGCCCGTCCATAATTGTATATACCACCTAACCGTGTTTTTTTTTTCTTTCTTTATACATACATACTAGTTACGAGTATACTATCTCTTTATCAACCAGTCTATATATTAGCAGCAGACACAGTACAGTGCGGTAGTTCACGGCTGTGGCTACCTCTGTGTCGGCACTCGGCAGCCCGTCCATAATTGTATATACCACCTAACCGTGGTTTTTTTTTCTTTCTTTATACATACATACTAGTTACGAGTATACTATCTCTTTATCAACCAGTCTATATATTAGCAGCAGACACAGTACAGTGTGGTAGTTCACGGCTGTGGCTACCTCTGTGTCGGCACTCGGCAGCCCGTCCATAATTGTATATACCACCTAACCGTGGTTTTTTTTTCTTTCTTTATACATACATACTAGTTACGAGTATACTATCTCTTTATCAACCAGTCTATATATTAGCAGCAGACACAGTACAGTGCGGTAGTTCACGGCTGTGGCTACCTCTGTGTCGGCACTCGGCAGCCCGTCCATAATTGTATACTAGTATCCAATCCATCCATCTCCATTGTTTACCTGAGGTGCCTTTTAGTTGTGCCTATTAAAATATGGAGAACAAAAATGTTGAGGTTCCAAAATTAGGGAAAGATCAAGATCCACTTCCACCTCGTGCTGAAGCTGCTGCCACTAGTCATGGCCGAGACGATGAAATGCCAGCAACGTCGTCTGCCAAGGCCGATGCCCAATGTCATAGTACAGAGCATGTCAAATCCAAAACACCAAATATCAGTAAAAAGCCTCTTTTTTTCTTTGCGTCATGTGCTGTTTGGGGAGGGTTTTTTGGAAGGGACATCCTGCGTGACACTGCAGTGCCACTCCTAGATGGGCCCGGTGTTTGTGTCGGCCACTAGGGTCGCTTATCTTACTCACACAGCGACCTCGGTGCAAATTTTAGGACTAAAAATAATATTGTGAGGTGTGAGGTATTCAGAATAGACTGAAAATGAGTGTAAATTATGGTTTTTGAGGTTAATAATACTTTGGGATCAAAATGACCCCCAAATTCTATGATTTAAGCTGTTTTTTAGTGTTTTTTGAAAAAAACACCCGAATCCAAAACACACCCGAATCCGACAAAAAAAATTCGGTGAGGTTTTGCCAAAACGCGTTCGAACCCAAAACACGGCCGCGGAACCGAACCCAAAACCAAAACACAAAACCCGAAAAATTTCAGGCGCTCATCTCTAAGTATAACACCAGTATGTGTGTAAATACCTTTTAGGATGCCCTCCTGCTTTCTATCAGCAGGATCCTTAAGGGCGGCCATCTCAAGAGAGGGTAGAGCCCTTGTTCTTACAAGCGTGTGAGCGCTTTATCCACCCTAGGGGGTGTTTCCCAACGCACCCTAACCTCTGGCGGGAAAGGATATAATGCCAATAACATTTTAGAAATTATCAGTTGTTATCGGGGGAAAACCACGCATCATCACACACCTCATTTAATTTCTCAGATTCAGGAAAACTACAGGTAGTTTTTCCTCACCGAACATAATACCCCTTTTTGGTGGTACTCGTATTATCAGAAATGTGTAAAACATTTTTCATTGCCTCAATCATGTAACGTGTGGCCCTACTGGAAGTCACATTTGTCTCTTCACCATCGACACTGGAGTCAGTATCCGTGTCGGCGTCTATATCTGCCATCTGAGGTAACGGGCGCTTTAGAGCCCCTGACGGCCTATGAGACGTCTGGACAGGCACAAGCTGAGTAGCCGGCTGTCTCATGTCAACCACTGTCTTTTATACAGAGCTGACACTGTTACGTAATTCCTTCCAACAGTTCATCCACTCAGGTGTCGACCCCCTAGGGGGTGACATCACTATTACAGGCAATCTGCTCCGTCTCCACATCATTTTTCTCCTCATACATGTCGACACAAACGTACCGACATACAGCACACACACAGGGAATGCTCTGACAGAGGACAGGACCCCACTAGCCCTTTGGGGAGACAGAGGGAGAGTTTGCCAGCACACACCAGAGCGCTATATATATATACAGGGATAACCTTATATAAGTGTTTTTCCCCTTATAGCTGCTGTATCTTTAATACTGCGCGTAATTAGTGCCCCCCCTCTCTTTTTTAACCCTTTCTGTAGTGTAGTGACTGCAGGGGAGAGCCAGGGAGCTTCCCTCCAACTGAGCTGTGAGGGAAAATGGCGCCAGTGTGCTGAGGAGATAGGCTCCGCCCCCTTATCGGCGGCCTTATCTCCCGTTTTTCTATGTATTCTGGCAGGGGTTAAATTCATCCATATAGCCCAGGAGCTATATGTGATGCATTTTTTGCCATCCAAGGTGTTTTTATTGCGTCTCAGGGCGCCCCCCCCCCAGCGCCCTGCACCCTCAGTGACCGGATTGTGAAGTGTGCTGAGAGCAATGGCGCACAGCTGCAGTGCTGTGCGCTACCTTGTTGAAGACAGGACGTCTTCTGCCGCCGATTTTCCGGACCTCTTCTGTCTTCTGGCTCTGTAAGGGGGCCGGCGGCGCGGCTCTGGGACCCATCCATGGCTGGGCCTGTGATCGTCCCTCTGGAGCTAATGTCCAGTAGCCTAAGAAGCCCAATCCACTCTGAACGCAGGTGAGTTCGCTTCTTCTCCCCTTAGTCCCTCGATGCAGTGAGCCTGTTGCCAGCAGGTCTCACTGAAAATAAAAAACCTAAAACTAAACTTTTCACTAAGCAGCTCAGGAGAGCCACCTAGTGTGCACCCTTCTCGTTCGGGCACAAAAATCTAACTGAGGCTTGGAGGAGGGTCATAGGGGGAGGAGCCAGTGGACACCAGGTAGTTCTAAAGCTTTACTTTTGTGCCCAGTCTCCTGCGGAGCCGCTATTCCCCATGGTCCTTACGGAGTCCCCAGCATCCACTTAGGACGTTAGAGAAAATTGGAATAGGATCGATAATTTCATTGAGCGCATAGAGTGAAAACAGATATTAACAATATTGAGTCACTTTCCTATTCAAAGATGGGTGAAGCTTTTTATATTTAGCGTACCCCCACTCACGCTGTTCGTGGGTATGTAAAATACATCAAGGTATCTTTGTTCTTCTAAACACGCAATCTAGATATTCACAGTATCAAATATCTCAGACGTAAACCTGGGTGTCGTACCCCAACTCACACAGCTATGGGAATATGGACTCCTATCAAGGTTTCTTTTCCCTCTTATTCCAAGGTCTGGTTCCTGATGTGCGCTTCTGTCTCAGGATCACAGGTAAGTAGACAACGTCTTTCCCATCAAGGTATCTTTACTGTGTCCTCACATACAGCAGGTTCGACAGTAGAAACCAAGAGGCTTGTAGTCTCCAAAAAAGTTTAACAATTTATTTCCTCAAGGGAACATATAAAGCAATCCCAACAACATTAAATATGATGGTGGAACAATTCCATAAAGTCTTTAAAAATTACAAAAATTCCACACAAAAAAATTGCAAAAAAGGTACATCAAACATAAAAAAGGTCCGTCACTGTTAAAAAAGGCTACTCACACAGCAGTCTGTCGACGCGTTTCGGTCCTTAGACCTTTGTCAAGACATGACCTGCTGTGTGGGAAGCCAGATATTTATAGTACTAGTAGCCAATTGTGTCCTAACAGGAAATCAGTCTGTAGGAAGTGATGTCATGCATAATTTTCCAATAAGTAACATCATCAAAAATAAATCATCAGAAGTAAACTCCATGTAATATTTAAAACATTATTATAAATTCATGGTTATAGTAACCGCATGCCTTTCTAATAATGATGTTATTACTTATTGGAAAATTATGCATGACATCACTTCCTACAGACTGATTTCCTGTTAGGACACAATTGGCTACTAGTACTATAAATATCTGGCTTCCCACACAGCAGGTCATGTCTTGACAAAGGTCTAAGGACCGAAACGCGTCGACAGACTGCTGTGTGAGTAGCCTTTTTTAACAGTGACGGACCTTTTTTATGTTTGATGTACCTTTTTTGCAATATTTTTTTTTGTTTGTAATTTTTGTAATTTTTAAAGACTTTATGGAATTGTTCCACCATCATATTTAATGTTGTTGGGATTGCTTTATATGTTCCCTTGAGGAAATAAATTGTTAAACTTTTTTGAAGACTACAAGCCTCTTGGTTTCTACTGTCGAACCTGCTGTATGTGAGGACACAGTAAAGATACCTTGATGGGAAAGACGTTGTCTACTTACCTGTGATCCTGAGACAGAAGCGCACATCAGGAACCAGACCTTGGAATAAGAGGGAAAAGAAACCTTGATAGGAGTCCATATTCCCATAGCTGTGTGAGTTGGGGTACGACACCCAGGTTTACGTCTGAGATATTTGATACTGTGAATATCTAGATTGCGTGTTTAGAAGAACAAAGATACCTTGATGTATTTTACATACCCACGAACAGCGTGAGTGGGGGTACGCTAAATATAAAAACCTTCACCCATCTTTGAATAGGAAAGTGACTCAATATTGTTAATATCTGTTTTCACTCTATGCGCTTAATGAAATTATCGATCCTATTCCAATTTTTTATCTTCTACTTACAATAATTTGGATTAGGGGTGATATCCATTTGGATTGATATTTTCTATAAGCAGCATTTCTCCTGCGCCAAAGTGTGTGACCTACAATAAAACAATTTTTCAAATTTAGTCCCATTACTGCTAAGGGATGTACTCAGTGAAAACTACTATGTCAATTTACCCACTGGCACGGGTGGCACTGCCGGGCGGCACCCCCCCCCCCCCCCCCCCATTCTGGCCAGCGTCCCTGGCAAGTGCCTTCCTGGCCAATAGGAAGATACACCCCTGTCAGGGAGATAGCTGCTATTTCAGGGAGTCTCCTGCAGAATGAGGGAGGGTAGGCAACTATGCATTAAATGGAATACATATGTAATCCTGGCGGGCGGGATGCTGGCTGTCAGTATCCCGACAGCAGCATCTCACCTGCCAGAATACCGGCAGCGGGACGAGCATCCTCCACGCTGCGGGCTCGGTGGATCGCTGCGCTCACCACAGGATCTATTCCCACTCTGTGTGTGTTGAAGACACCCACGAATGGGAATAGCCCCTGTGAACCGGTATTCTGACTGTTGGCATTGTCGGCTGTTGATATTTCGGGGTCGGTATACTGACCGCTTGAATCCCGACGGCCGGCAAATTACAGTTAATCTGCACACACCACTGTAGATGAAACAGTAACTATTGTCTGTCTTTTTTTTCTAGGCAAACCATTTCAGTAGTTATTGGAATTAACAGAAAAGATATTCAGTTTACAGAATAAAACATAAGGGCAGCTATTTAAATTGTCTTGTTAATAACTTTCAGTTAACACCTATTATAGACTAACTCTATACCTTACATGTCATTTATTCAGTGTTCAGTGACATATGCCAGTCTATTAGAACATTGCTTTCTATACAGCTAACTGATACCTGCAAAGTGCTCATTATACCTTGTAATATAAGCAGTTCTCAGGTTTAAGGTATAATTTGCATTTGTTAAATCAGTCATGGCAAGACTAAAATGCAAGGTCAAAATGTAAATCTCAGTAATAATAAAGAAGTGACAAAATACATGTCAGTCTGTACAATCAAATTTTCACACAGTAATAGCTATATAAGAAACCAGGAAAATAATTATAAAAAAATATAAAACTCAATGTAAGTGATTATACTGATTGAAGTGCTACAGATTCTTACAGTCCAAGCAATTTGCCTATTTAGACTATATATCTGGCAGGGTGATCTAGATAAAAAGGGGAATCAAATTCATATGAAAGCTGTGCTATGTTCATTATCTCTGAGGTATGTGTGTGTGTTCTGGTAATTAAATGCATTTGTGTCTATGGGGCTAATTCACGTTTGTACGCTATTGCACTTGTAATTTTCGAGGCTATGGAGCTGCTAATGTTAGAAAGTGAAGCTGCCGCCCCGCAATGAAAAGAGACGCCCACCGGACTCATTGCCAGCTTAATCACAATTGCTTACACATTAACAGTCTATGGGGCTAATTCAGGTTGGATCGCAAAGATTGATCCGACTGGAATTTTTAAGATTGGCCTGTGGATGCATGCGCAGCACCCGTACTGCGCATGCACCCACATTTACTGCGGGCGCCTCACAGAAAATGCGAATACCTTTGCCTGCCAATCAGGCAGAGGCGTTCGCGGGGCGGCGGCAGCACTCTGTTTCCAAGGTGGAGAGAGAGCGTTGTGGGGGCGCAGCTGAAAGATGGGGGCATGGTGATGTGAACGGAGGGCATGGCCATAATCGGGGTGACTGCGTGACATCACATGCAGCTGCTGCAATCACCGATCACGTTGAAATTATGGTGCCACCACAATTTTAGCTTGCTCGGGTGCGGGGGGCAGCGGTTAGCATGCTGGACAGCCTTGCCCTGTGATGGGCGGCCCCCGGCATGTGAACCAAAGGATTGCAAATTCTGCTACTTAGCAGAATTTGCAATCCTTACTAAGTCAGGTCCTATACGCAATTACGGACAACATCAAAACTAAGGTTTGGTCTATGGCTGCGCAGTTTGGCCACTGCAGTACTGGCTCAGACACCTTGTATTTATAAGTACGATCATGCAGCTATCAGAAGATACATGCTCCGAAAACAGCCATGACATGCCTGTGCTTTCCTCACCACTTCCCTTAAACTCCTCATTAACACCTTCAAATAGCCACTTCCTGTCAATCACTCTGCAACAAAGTTCTCAGTGTGAGCGAGATCGCAGCAGCACCCTCACGCATGCACATTGCGGTTGCAGCTCATGGGTAGTTTGCCCACAAACGCTCCATTGTGTGATAATCACCCATTGCATATAAACATGAATTAGGCCCTATATTTCTGGAGGTGAAGGTACACCAGTTGTGTGATAATAATTATTGTTGAAATGAATGGTAATATATAATTTTTATTAGGTTTGTCAACATTTTCTTGTATAATCCAAATAAAATAAGAGAATAGGTATTTAAATACATTAACAAATTAATCCAGATATTAATGAAATTGGACAGGTCAGTGAATACTGTGGGCCTTATTCAGAGACACTTTGTTCGTGTAGTTGAGTGATTATTTACTACTGCGCATGTGCAAAAAATCCTCAGAACCCCCATGGCACATGCGTTACCCTGAGTACACGAATAAAGGTGCAGTTGCTATCAATTCAGAGTATCAGAAAGGTGGCAGAAACAGGCGCTCTTGGGCAGGGACTGTGATGTGGCCTGAAGTGAACGCAAACAAAAAAATCCATCTCATGGGTTTGTTATAGGAAGCAGAACCGCTTCTGCAGAGGCCATGATCAGATGGAGAAACTGCATCCGCCACAGGGCTGGTGTGAGTGTCAATGGTACACACAATGGTGCACTGATGGTGCAGTGTCTACAACCACTGGCAGTGTTACTGCATGCAGGGGCGCAGAAAGTGGACATCTCAATGCATATTCAGACAAAGGCATCTACACAAGGGGAATGCTAAAACTAACATTTGCATGTTATCGCTCCCATCCGTGACTCTGCTAATAGATGCAAGTATGGACACAGCTGAGACTACCTCTGAACCAGGCCCTATACTGTATGGGTTGTGTTGATTTTAATATTGTTAGCAATCAGAACAAATGAATTCTACAATAGCAATGTGCCACAATGTCAATGTTATCTTGTTCTCAATGCCTCATCCTACAGTAAGCAGTACTCATTTTTTAAATTAGATTTTTATTAGTGCTTACCTGAGATGGTAGGGCAGTTTCAGTGAAGTCAATAATATGCACACTACTGAGACACAGTGACACGAATGCAGAGCATATTTTACAATTAGGCAGAAACCCCACTGACTGAATGTGGTGAAAATCTGGTTGATATACCTTGCCAATTCTGGGATTATATCCCAAGGAACAATAAACCACACTTGGGGTTTTCCTAGCCACCTGCAACCAATATTACAGAAATAAAGAACCAGTAATGTTTTTGTTATGTTTTTTAAACTACAAAAATGTGCTTTTAGTGGTTTTTAAACATCATTTTAACTTAAGATATAGCACGCTACTTAACCACGAACAGTTAAAAAAATAAGAATTTACTTACCGATAATTCTATTTCTCATAGTCCGTAGTGGATGCTGGGGACTCCGTAAGGACCATGGGGAATAGCGGCTCCGCAGGAGACTGGGCACATCTAAAGAAAGCTTTAGGACTATCTGGTGTGCACTGGCTCCTCCCCCTATGACCCTCCTCCAAGCCTCAGTTAGGATACTGTGCCCGGACGAGCGTACACAATAAGGAAGGATTTTGAATCCCGGGTAAGACTCATACCAGCCACACCAATCACACCGTATAACCTGTGATCTGAACCCAGTTAACAGCATGATAACAGATGAGCCTCTGAAAGATGGCTCACAACAATAATAACCCGATTTTTGTAACAATAACTATGTACAAGTATTGCAGACAATCCGCACTTGAGATGGGCGCCCAGCATCCACTACGGACTATGAGAAAATAAGAATTTACTTACCGATAATTCTATTTCTCGTAGTCCGTAGTGGATGCTGGGGACTCCGTCAGGACCATGGGGATCAGCGGCTCCGCAGGAGACAGGGCACAAAAGTAAAAGCTTTAGGATCAGGTGGTGTGCACTGGCTCCTCCCCCTATGACTCTCCTCCAAGCCTCAGTTAGGATACTGTGCCCGGACGAGCGTACACAATAAGGAAGGATTTTGAATCCCGGGTAAGACTCATACCAGCCACACCAATCACACTGTACAACCTGTGATCTGAACCCAGTTAACAGCATGATAACAGCGGAGCATCTGAAAAGATGTCTCACAACAATAATAACCCGATTTTTGTAACAATAACTATGTACAAGTATTGCAGACAATCCGCACTTGGGATGGGCGCCCAGCATCCACTACGGACTACGAGAAATAGAATTATCGGTAAGTAAATTCTTATTTTCTCTGACGTCCTAAGTGGATGCTGGGGACTCCGTCAGGACCATGGGGATTATACCAAAGCTCCCAAACGGGCGGGAGAGTGCGGATGACTCTGCAGCACCGAATGAGAGAACTCCAGGTCCTCCTCAGTCAGGGTGTGCCCCTGACCAAGTATCAGCTCGGCAAAGTTGTAAAGCCGAGACCCCTCGGGCAGCCGCCCAAGATGAGCCCACCTTCCTTGTGGAATGGGCATTTACATATTTTGGCTGTGGCAGGCCTGCCACAGAATGTGCAAGCTGAATTGTACTACACATCCAACTAGCAATCGTCTGCTTAGAAGCAAGAGCACCCAGTTTGTTGGGTGCATACAGGATAACAGCAAGTCAGTTTTCCTGACTCCAGCCGTCCTGGAAACTATATTTTCAGGGCCCTGACACATCTAGCAACTTGGAGTCCTCCAAGTCCCTAGTAGCCGAAGGTACCACAATAAGCTGGTTCGGGTGAAACACTGACACCACCTTAGGGAGAAACTGGGGATGAGTCCGCAGCTCTGCCCTGTCCGAATGGACAATCAGATATGGGCTTTTTTGAGACAAACGCCGCCAATTCTGACACTCGCCTGGCCGAGGCCAGGGCCAACAGCATGGTCACTTTCCCTGTGAGATATTTCAAATCCACAGATTTGAGCGGTTTAAACCAATGTGATTTTAGGAATCCCAGAACTACGTTGAGATCCCACAGTGCCACTGGAGGCACAAAAGGGGGTTGTATATGCAGTACTCCCTTGACAAACTTCTGGACTTCAGGAACTGAAGCCAATTCTTTCTGGAAGAAAATCGACAGGGCCGAAATTTGAACCTTAATGGACCCCAATTTGAGGCCCATAGACACTCCTGTTTGCAGGAAATGCAGGAAACGACCGAGTTGAAATTTCTTCATGGGGCCTTCCTGGCCTCACACCACGCAACATATTTTCGCCACATGTGGTGATAATGTTGTGCGGTCACCTCCTTCCTGGCTTTGACCAGGGTAGGAATGACCTCTTCCGGAATGCCTTTTTCCCTTAGGATCCGGCGTTCAACCGCCATGCCGTCAAACGCAGCCGCGGTAAGTCTTGGAACAGACATGGTACTTGCTGAAGCAAGTCCCTTCTTAGCGGCAGAGGCCATGAGTCCTCTGTGAGCATCTCTTGAAGTTCCGGGTACCAAGTCCTTCTTGGCCAATCCGGAGCCACGAGTATAGTTCTTATTCCTCTACGTCTTATAATTCTCAATACCTTGGGTATGAGAAGCAGAGGAGGGAAGACATACACCGACTGGTACACCCACGGTGTTACCAGAACGTCCACAGCTATTGCCTGAGGGTCTTTTGACCTGGCGCAATACTTGTCCAGTTTTTTGTTCAGGCGGGACGCCATCATGTCCACCTTTGGTCTTTTCCAACGGTTCACAATCATGTGGAAGACTTCCCGATGAAGTCCCCACTCTCCCGGGTGGAGGTTGTGCCTGCTGAGGAAGTCTGCTTCCCAGTTGTCCACTCCCGGAATGAACACTGCTGACAGTGCTATCACATGATTTTCCGCCCAGCGAAAAATCCTTGCAGTTTCTGCCATTGCCCTCCTGCTTCTTGTGCCGCCCTGTCTGTTTACGTGGGCGACTGCCGTGATGTTGTCCCACTGGATCAATACCGGCTGACCTTGAAGCAGAGGTCTTGCTAAGCTTAGAGCATTGTAAATTGCCCTTAGCTCCAGTATATTTATGTGGAGAAAAATCTCCAGACTTGATCACACTCCCTGGAAATTTTTTCCCTGTGTGACTGCTCCCCAGCCTCTCAGGCTGGCCTCCGTGGTCACCAGCATCCAATCCTGAATGCCGAATCTGCAGCCCTCTAGAAGATGAGCACTCTGTAACCACCACAGGAGAGACACCCTTGTCCTTGGAGATAGGGTTATCCGCTGATGCATCTGAAAATGCGATCCGGACCATTTGTCCAGCAGATCCCACTGAAAAGTTCTTGCGTGGAATCTGCCGAATGGAATCGCTTCGTAATAAGCCACCATTTTTCCCAGGACTCTTGTGCAATGATGCACTGACACTTTTCCTGGTTTTAGGAGGTTCCTGACTAGCTCGAATAACTCCCTGGCTTTCTCCTCCGGGAGAAACACCTTTTTCTGGACTGTGTCCAGAACCATCCCTAGGAACAGCAGACGTGTCGTCGGAAACGGCTGCGATTTTGGATATTTAGAATCCACCCGTGCTGTCGTAGAACTACTTGAGATAGTGCTACTCCGACTTCCAACTGTTCTCTGGACCTTGCCCTTATCAGGAGATCGTCCAAGTAAGGGATAATTAAGACGCCTTTTCTTTGAAGAAGAATCATCATTTCGGCCATTACTTTGGTAAAGACCCGGGGTGCCGTGGACAATCCAAACGGCAGCGTCTGAAACTGATAGTGACAGTTCCGTACCACGAACCTGAGGTACCCTTGGTGAGAAGGGCAATTTTGGACATGGAGGTAAGCATCCTTGATGTCCAGGGACACCATATAGTCCCCTTCTTCCTGGTTCGCTATCACTGCTCTGAGTGACTCCATCTTGATTTGAACCTTTGTATGTAAGTGTTCAAAGATTTCCCATTTAGAATAGGTCTCACCGAGCCGTCTGGCTTCAGTACCACAATATAGTGTGGAATAATACCCCTTTCCTTGTTGTAGGAGGGGTACTTTGATTATCACCTGCTGGGAATACAGCTTGTGAATTGTTTCCAATACTGCCTCCCTGTCGGAGGAAGACGTTGGTAAAGCAGACATCAGGAGCCTGCGAGGGGGAGACGTCTCGAATCTCCAGTCTGTACCCCTGGGATACTACTTGTAGGATCCAGGGGTCCACTTGCGAGTGAGCCCACTACGCGCTGAAACTCTTGAGACGACCCCCCACCGCACTTGAGTCCGCTTGTACGGCCCCAGCGTCATGCTGAGGACTTGGCAGAAGCTGTGGAGGGCTTCTGTTCCTGGGAATGGGCTGCCTGCTGCAGTCTTCTTCCCTTTCCTCTATCCCTGGGCAGATATGACTGGCCTTTTGCCCGCTTGCCCTTATGGGGACGAAAGGACTGAGGCTGAAAAGACGGTGTCTTTTTCTGCTGAGATGTGATTTGGGGTAAAAAAGGTTGATTTTCCAGCTGTTGCCGAGGCCACCAGGTCCGATGGACCGACCCCAAATAACTCCTCCCCTTTATACGGCAATACTTCCATGTGCCGTTTGGAATCTGCATCACCTGACCACTGTCGTGTCCATAAACATCTTCTGGCAGTATGGACATCGCACTTACTCTTGATGCCAGAGTGCAAATATCCCTCTGTGCATCTCGCATATATAGAAATGCATCCTTTAAATGCTCTATAGTCAATAAAATACTGTCCCTGTCAAGGGTATCAATATTTTCAGTCAGGGAATCCGACCAAGCCACCCCAGCGCTGCACATCCAGGCTGAGGTGATCGCTGGTCGCAGTATAACACCAGTATGTGTGTATATACCTTTTTAGAATATTTTCCAGCCTCTCAGCTGGCTCCTTGAGGGCGGCCCTATCTGGAGACGGTACCGCCACTTGTTTTGATAAGCGTGTGAGCGCCTTATCCACCCTAAAGGGTGTTTCCCAACGCGCCCTAACTTCTGGCGGGAAAGGGTATACCGCCAATAATTTTCTATCGGGGGAAACCCACGCATCATCACACACTTCATTTAATTTATCTGATTCAGGAAAAACTACAGGTAGTTTTTTCACACCCCACATAATACCCTTCTTGTGGTACTTGTAGTATCAGAAATATGTAACACCTCCTTCATTGCCCTTAACATGTAACGTGTGGCCCTAAAGGAAAATACGTTTGTTTCTTCACCGTCGACACTGGAGTCAGTGTCCGTGTCTGTGTCTGTGTCGACCGACTGAGGTAAATGAGCGTTTTACAGCCCCTGACGGTGTTTGAGATGCCTGGACAGGTACTAATTTGTTTGCCGGCCGTCTCATGTCGTCAACCGACCTTGCAGCGTGTTGACATTATCACGTAATTCCTTAAATAAGCCATCCATTCCGGTGTCGACTCCCTAGAGAGTGACATCACCATTTCAGGCAATTGCTCCGCCTCCTCACCAACATCGTCCTCATACATGTCGACACACACGTACCGACACACAGCACACACACAGGGAATGCTCTGATAGAGGACAGGACCCCACTAGCCCTTTGGGGAGACAGAGGGAGAGTTTGCCAGCACACACCAAAAACGCTATAATTATACAGGGACAACCTTTATATAAGTGTTTTTCCCTTATAGCATTTTAATATATATATACATATCGCCATATAAGTGCCCCCCCTCTCTGTTTTAACCCTGTTTCTGTAGTGCAGTGCAGGGGAGAGCCTGGGAGCCTTCCCACCAGCATTTCTGTGAGGGAAAATGGCGCTGTGTGCTGAGGAGAATAGGCCCCGCCCCCTTTTCGGCGGGCTTCTTCTCCCGTTTTTCTGAGACCTGGCAGGGGTTAAATACATCCATATAGCCCCCAGGGGCTATATGTGATGTATTTTTAGCCAGAATAAGGTACTATCATTGCTGCCCAGGGCGCCCCCCCCCCCAGCGCCCTGCACCCTCAGTGCAGTTTCTGCCATTGCCCTCCTGCTTCTTGTGCCGCCCTGTCTGTTTACGTGGGTGACTGCCGTGATGTTGTCCGACTGGATCAACACCGGCTGACCTTGAAGCAGAGGTCTTGCTAAGCTTAGAGCATTGTAAATGTCCCTTAGCTTCAGGATATTTATGTGAAGTGATGTCTCCAGGCTTGACCATAAGCCCTGGATATTCCTTCCCTGTGTGACTGCTCCCCAGCCTCGCAGGCTGGCATCAGTGGTCACCAGGACCCAGTCCTGAATGCCTAATCTGCGGCCCTCTAGAAGATGAGCACTCTGCAACCACCACAGGAGGGACACCCTTGTCCTTGGTGACAGGGTTATCCGCTGATGCATCTGAAGATGCGACCCGGACCATTTGTCCAGCAGGTCCCACTGGAAAGTTCTTGCGTGGAATCTGCCGAATGGGATTGCTTCGTAGGAAGCCACCATTTTACCCAGAACCCTTGTGCATTGATGCACTGAGACTTGGCTCGGTTTTAGGAGGTTCCTGACTAGCTCGGATAACTCCCTGGCTTTCTCCTCCGGGAGAAACACCTTTTTCTGGACTGTGTCCAGGATCATCCCTAGGAACAGAAGACACGTCGTCGGAACCAGGTGCGATTTTGGAATATTGAGAATCCAATCGTGCTGCCGCAACACTACCTGAGATAGTGCTACACCGACCTCCAACTGTTCCCTGGATCTTACCCTTATCAGGGAATTGTCCAAGGAAGGGATAACTAAAATTCACTTCCTTCGAAGGAATATCATCATTTCGGCCATTACCTTGGTAAAGACCCGGGGTGCCGTGTACCATCCATACGGCAGCGTCTGAACTGATAGTGACAGTTCTGTACCATAAACCTGAGGTACCCTTGGTGAGAAGGGTAAATTTTGACATGAAGGTAAGCATCCTTGATGTCCCGAGACATCATGTAGTCCCCTTCTTCCAGGTTCGCAATCACTGCTCTGAGTGACTCAATCTTGAATTTGAACCTCTGTACGTAAGTGTTCAAAGATTTTAGATTTAGAATCGGTCTCACCGAGCCGTCCGGCTTCGGTACCACAACAGTGTGGAATAATACCCCGTTCCCTGTTGCAGGAGGGGTATCTTGATTATCACCTGCTGGGAATACAGCTTGTGAATGGCTTCCAAAACTGTCTCCCTGTCAGAAGGAGACATCGGTAAAGCCGACTTTAGGAAACGGCGAGGGGGAGACGTCTCGAATTCTAATTTGTACCCCTGAGATATCACCTGAAGGATCCAGGGGTCTACTTGCGAGTGAGCCCACTGCGCGCTGAAATTCATTGAGACGGGCCCCCCACCGTGCCTGATTCTGCTTGTAAAGCCCCAGCGTATACTGAGGGCTTGGCAGAGGCGGGAGAGGGTTTCTGTTCCTGGGAACTGGCTGATTTCTGCAGCCTTTTTCCTCTCCCTCTGTCACGGGGCAGAAATGAGGAACCTTTTGCCCGCTTGTCCACGAAAAGACTGCGCCTGATAATACGGCGTCTTCTCATGTTGAGAGGCGACCTGGGGTACAAACGTGGAATTCCCAGCTGTTGCCGTGGCCACGAGGTCTGAAAGACCGACCCCAAATAACTCCTCCCTTAATAAAGCAATACTTCCAAATGCCGTTTGGAATACGCATCACCTGACCACTGACGTGTCCATAACCCTCTACTGGTAGAAATGGACAACGCGCTTAGACTTGATGCCAGTCGGCAAATATTCCGCTGTGCATCACGCATATATAAAAATGCATCTTTTAAATGCTTTATAGGCAAAAATATACTGTCCCTATCTAGGGTATCAATATTTTCAGTCAGGGAATCCGACCACGCCAACCCAGCACTGCACATCCAGGCTGAGGCGATTGCTGGTCGCAGTATAACACCAGTATGTGTGTAAATACCTTTTAGGATACCCTCCTGCTTTCTATCAGCAGGATCCTTAAGGGCGGCCATCTCAGGCGAAGGTAGAGCCCTTACAAGCGTGTGAGCGCTTTATCCCCCCTAGGGGGTGTTTCCCAACGCACCCTAACCTCTGGCGGGAAAGGATATAATGCCAATAACATTTTAGAAATTATCCGTTGTTATCGGGGGAAACCCACGCATCATCACACACCTCATTTAATTTCTCAGATTCAGGAAAACTACAGGTAGTTTTTCCTCACCGAACATAATACCCCTTTTTTGGTAGTACTCGTATTATCAGAAATGTGTAAAACATTTTTCATTGCCTCAATCATGTAACGTGTGGCCCTACTGGAAGTCACATTCGTCTCTTCACCGTCGACACTGGAGTCAGTATCCGTGTCGGCGTCTATATCTGCCATCTGAGGTAACGGGCGCTTTAGAGCCCCTGACGGCCTATGAGACGTCTGGACAGGCACAAGCTGAGTAGCCGGCTGTCTCATGTCAACCACTGTCTTTTATACAGAGCTGACACTGTCACGTAATTCCTTCCAACAGTTCATCCACTCAGGTGTCGACCCCCTAGGGGGTGACATCACTATTACAGGCAATCTGCTCCGTCTCCACATCATTTTTCTCCTCATACATGTCGACACAAAAGTACCGACATACAGCACACACACAGGGAATGCTCTGATAGAGGACAGGACCCCACTAGCCCTTTGGGGAGACAGAGGGAGAGTTTGCCAGCACACACCAGAGCGCTATATATATACAGGGATAACCTTATATAAGTGTTTTTCCCCTTATAGCTGCTGTATAGTTAATACTGCGCCTAATTAGTGCCCCCCTCTCTTTTTTTAACCCTTTCTGTAGTGTAGTGACTGCAGGGGAGAGACAGGGAGCTTCCCTCCAACGGAGCTGTGAGGGAAAATGGAGCCAGTGTGCTGAGGAGATAGGCTCCGCCCCTTTTTCACGGACTTTTCTCCTGCTTTTTTATGGATTCTGGCAGGGGTTAAATGCATCCATATAGCCCAGGAGCTATATGTGATGCATTTTTTTTGCCATCCAAGGTTTTTATTGCGTCTCAGGGCGCCCCCCCCCAGCGCCCTGCACCCTCAGTGACCGTAGTGTGAAGTGTGCTGAGAGCAATGGCGCACAGCTGCAGTGCTGTGCGCTACCTTGTTGAAGACAGGACGTCTTCTGCCGCCGATTTTCCGGACCTCTTCTGCCTTCTGGCTCTGTAAGGGGGCCGGCGGCGCGGCTCTGGGACCCATCCAAGCTGGGCCTGTGATCGTCCCTCTGGAGCTAATGTCCAGTAGCCTAAGAAGCCCAATCCACTCTGCACGCAGGTGAGTTCGCTTCTTCTCCCCTTAGTCCCTCGATGCAGTGAGCCTGTTGCCAGCAGGTCTCACTGAAAATAAAAAACCTAATCTAAAACTTTCACTAAGAAGCTCAGGAGAGCCCCTAGTGTGCAGTGCACCCTTCTCGTTCGGGCACAGAGATCTAACTGAGGCTTGGAGGAGGGTCATAGGGGGAGGAGCCAGTGCACACCAGATAGTCCTAAAGCTTTCTTTAGATGTGCCCAGTCTCCTGCGGAGCCGCTATTCCCCATGGTCCTTACGGAGTCCCCAGCATCCACTTAGGACGTTAGAGAAACACCAAACAATAAGACACACTTATACTAGCAACTCGTTTAAATACAATTTTGAACATTTTGCTGCTGATACTGTATATTAATGTTACTTTTGATTATGTACAATAAAACATATTTTCAGTGAGTTAACAGTGTAGCCAAACAAGGAGTAAGGCTAGCAGAACAGGATGTGGTTACATTGCCGGCAGTTGAGATGCTGCCAGTCAGGATACCGCCACCGCAATCCCAACCACTTACAATGCTGACAGACGGAATCCCGGCTAACAGGGGCTATTCCCACTCGTGGGTGTCCACGACACCCATAGAGTGGGAAAAGAACCTGTGGCAAGCACAGCGAGCCACTGAGCCTGCAGCCTGATGATCACAGCTAGCCCACAAGAGGCTTCGTTACACTCGCCCCCCCTGCCGTCATTCTGGCGTCGGTATGCTGACCACTGAGATCCCGGCTGCCGGCATACCCTACCCAATGCAGCATAATACTTTTGCTGCCTGGGCTGAGGGGTTTAGCATAAAAAGAAATAAAAGGTCCGACTCGGGTTTCCGGACACGGTTCCAACCCAGGTCCACATCCGGGACTGCCCCATTAATACCCCTTTTCCACTGACACTAAAACCCAGGGTATTGTCGTGATAACCTGGTGGCAACTTGCAGGGTTGTTACTGGGAAGGACCCGGGTCATGGTGCAGTGTAAATGGGTAAGCCGGATCAATGCGAGCCGGGACCTGTTTACAGCATAGGAGATCCGGTGCTTAAAGCACCAGCACTGAACATGTGAGCAGTGACGTAGCCAACCCAGCAATAGGCTGGGTCCTGCCATCTGCCTGAAAGGGGTATCAACCAGATCGCACAGGTTGGACTTGTATACAAAATCCCAGGTGCAACCCAGCATTTTACTCTGAAAGGGATATTACACTAAAACTTGGACCCAGGTTATTCCTGGGTCAGCCCCATTTACACTGACCCTAGTCTACCCTTCATGTCACTCAGAGACACTCCCTTGAGGTGCACCTCTGCACACACAGCCAATTAGCAGCTTTTAAGCATAACCCATGTCGGATAACCCAGGTCGCACCATCTACACTGTACCCTTACCCAGGTCTAACCATGGCAGCTACCAGGTTCAGATTCCTTGGTAATTATTCAACCTGGGTAATTTTGTAAGAACCCTTTTACATCGAGCCACAACATGGGTAGACCTGGCTATAACTCAGGTTATTGCAGCAGTGGACCAATTTACAGCATTGGAAGATCTTCAGATCATCAGATAGAGTTTGAAGGAGGTTTGGGGACTTAGCCCTCAGCAGAATGTTGATAAAATAGATCTAAAGAAGGGTCTCACAGTGGTGCAGTGTTTTGAGCACAAAAAATTCAGAGAAATATTTGAAAATATTGCTTTACTGAAATACTACTAAATGGTTGAGATCAACTGTAGCTGTTTGGAAGCTGTAGCTAAAAAATGAATAAAATTGAAACGTGGGATGAACAGAGAATAATCTATGAATAAGCACAATTGGCAGGCTAGGTGAGACAGCTGGTCTTTACTGCTGTGAACATTCTATGTTTCTATGAATGATGTTATGTATTTATTAGAAGAACCTCAAAAAATTACATCTAGCAAATGCAGTTAGAATGTATGGATTACTGAATATTTCCTATGATTTGTTATTACATCACATAATAATTTATCAAAACTTGCATGATGGATAAGTACCTGCCTGTATTTCTCAGCACTGAGGACACCATTAATCTTGACCAAATCCCCAACTCCATTTGCTGAAATGCAGTCTCAAACTTGCAAGGAACCTCCACCACGCTTCACCGTTGCCTGCAGACGCTCATTATTGTACTGCTCTCCAGCTCCAGCTCTTATTTATTTATATATTCTTTACTGCTGACAATTTTTCCATTATGTGGTAGCTCTGAGTTTTGTTGATTGCACTGCGACCTGTCTGTACCCCATAATAATGCTTATATAAGCTATATCTCAGGGGCATCATTCAGGTCACTGGCATCTGACATGTCTTTTCAGCCATTGATACAGTATCTATTGAAAATAAGATTTTACTTACCGATAAATCTATTTCTCGTAGTCAGTAGTGGATGCTGGGGACTCCGTCAGGACCATGGGGATATAGCGGCTCCGCAGGAGACAGGGCACAATAATAAAAGCTTTAGGATCAGGTGGTGTGCACTGGCTCCTCCCCCTATGACCCTCCTCCAAGCCTCAGTTAGGATACTGTGCCCGGACGAGCGTGCATAATAAGGAAGGATATTGAATCCCGGGTAAGACTCATACCAGCCACACCAATCACACCGTACAACCTGTGATCTGAACCCAGTTAACAGTATGATAACAACGAAGGAGCCTCTGAAAAGATGGCTCACAACAAGAATAACCCGATTTTTGTAACAATAACTATGTACAAGTATTGCAGACAATCCGCACTTGGGATGGGCGCCCAGCATCCACTACGGACTACGAGAAATAGATTTATCGGTAAGTAAAATCTTATTTTCTCTGACGTCCTAGTGGATGCTGGGGACTCCGTCAGGACCATGGGGATTATACCAAAGCTCCCAAACGGGCGGGAGAGTGCGGATGACCCTGCAGCACCGAATGAGAGAACTCCATGTCCTCCTCAGCCAGGGTATCAAATTTGTAGAATTTAGCAAACGTGTTTTCCCCTGACCAAGTAACTGCTCGGCAAAGTTGTAAAGCCGAGACCCCTCGGGCAGTCGCCCAAGATGAGCCCCCTTCCTTTTGGAATGGGCTTTTACCGATTTTGGCTGTGGCAGGCCTGCCACAGAATGTGTAAACTGAATTGTATTACAAATCCAGCGAGCAATCGTCTGCTTAGAAGCAGGAGCACCCATCTTGTTGGGTGCATACAGGCTAAACAGCGAGTCAGATTTTCTGACTCCAGCCTTCCTGGAAGCATATTTTTCAGGGCCCTGACAACGTCAAGTAACTTGGAGTCCTCCAAGTCCCTAGTACCCGCAGGTACCACAATAGGTTGGTTCATGTGAAAAACAGAAAACACCTTAAGGAGAAATTGAGGACGAGTCCTCAATTCTGCCCTGTCAGAATGAAAAATTAAGTAAGGGCTTTATATATGATAAAGCCGCCAATTCTGACACACGCCTGGCTGAAGCCAGGGCTAATAGCATCGTCACCTTCCATGTGAGATATTTTAAGTCCACAGTGGTGAGTGGTTCAAACCAATGTGACTTTAGGAAACTCAAAACAACATTGAGATCCCAAGGTGCCACTGGGGCACAAAAGGAGGCTGTATATGCAGTACCCCTTTTACAAACATCTGAACGTCAGGCACTAAAGCCAGTTCTTTCTGGAAGAAATTCGACAGGGCCGAAATTTGAACCTTAATGGACCCTAATTTTAGGCCCATAGACAGTCCTGTTTTCAGGAAATGTAGGAAACGACCCAGTTGGAATTCCTCTGTAGGGGCCTTCTTGGCCTCACACCACGCAACATATCTTCGCCAAATGCGGTGAAAATGTTTTGCGGTTACATCCTTCCTGTCTTCGACCAGGGTAGGGATGACTTCATCTGGAATGCCCTTTCAGGATCCGGCGTTCAACCGCCATGCCGTCAAACGCGGCCGCGGTAAGTCTTGGAACAGACAAGGCCCCTGCTGGAGCAGGTCCTTTCTTAAAGGTAGAGGCCACGGGTCTTCCGTGAACATCTCTTGAAGTTTCGGGTACCAAGTCCTTCTTGGCCAATCCGGAACCACGAGTATCATTCTTACTCATCTCCCTCTTATGATTCTCAGTACTTTTTGTATGAGAGGCATAGGAGGGAACACATACTCTGACTGGTACATCCACAGTGTTACCAGAGCGTCCACCGCTATTGCCTGAGGGTCCCTTGACCTGGCGCAATATCTAGTTTTTTGTTCAGGCGGGACGCCATCATGTCCACCTTTGGTTTTTCACAACGGTTTACAATCATGTGGAAGACT
Organism: Pseudophryne corroboree; assembly: GCF_028390025.1. Classification (NCBI taxonomy): domain Eukaryota; kingdom Metazoa; phylum Chordata; class Amphibia; order Anura; family Myobatrachidae; genus Pseudophryne; species Pseudophryne corroboree. Next base: position 420,570,502 of record NC_086445.1, on the reverse strand, counting down.
TCCCGATGAAGTCCCCACTCTCCCGGGTGGAGGTCATGCCTGCTGAGGAAGTCTGCTTCCCAGTTTTCCACTCCCGGAATGAACACTGCTGAGAGTGTTATCACATGATTTTTCGCCCAGCGAAGAATCCTTGCAGTTTCTGCCATTTCCCTCCTGCTTCTTGTGCCGCCCTGTCTGTTTACGTGGGCGACTGCCGTGATGTTGTCCCACTGGATCAATACCGGCTGACCTTGAAGCAGAGGTCTTGCTAAGCTTAGAGCATTGTAAATTGCCCTTAGCTCCAGTATATTTATGTGGAGAGAAGTCTCCAGACTCGATCACACTCTCTGGAAATTTTTTCCTTGTGTGACTGTTCCCCAGCCACTCAGGCTGGCATCCGTGGTCACCAGGACCCAGTCCTGAATGCCGAATCTGCGGCCCTTTCATAGATGAGCACTCTGCAGCCACCGCAGAAGAAACACCCTTGTCCTTGGAGACAGGGTTATCCGCTGATGCATCTGAAGATGCGATCCGGACCATTTTTCCAGCAGATCCCACGTAAAGGTTCTTGCGTGAAATCTACCGAATGGGATCGCTTTGTAAGAAACCACCATTTTTCACAGGATCCTTGTGCAATGATGCACTGATACTTTTCCTGGTTTTAGGAGGTACCTGACTAGCTCGGATAACTCCCTGGCTTTCTTCTCCGGGAGAAAACATCCTTTTCTGGACTGTGTCCAGAATCATCCCTAGGAACAGTAGACGTGTCGTCGGAAAAAACTGCGATTTTGGAATATTTAGAATCCACTCGTGCTGTCGTAGAACTACTTAAGATAGTGCTACTCCGACCTCCAACTGTTCTCTGGACCTTGCCCTTATCAGGAAAGCGTCCATATTTCTTTTAAGAAGAATCATCATTTCGGCCATTACCTTGGTAAAGACCCGGGGTGCCGTGGACAATCCAAACGGCAGCGTCTGAACTGATAGTGACAGTTCTGTACCACGAACCTGAGGTACCCTTGGTGAGAAGGGCAAATTTGGACATGTAGGTAAGCGTCCCTGATATCCAGTGACACCATATCGTCCCCTTCTTCCTGGTTCGCTATCACTGCTCTGAGTGACTCCATCTTGATTTGAACGCTTGTATGTAAGTGTTCAAATATTTCAGATCTCACCTAGCCGTCTGGCTTCAGTACCACAATATAGTGTGGAATAATACCCCTTCCCTTGTTGTAGAAGGGGTACTTTGATTATCACCTGCTGGGAATACAGCCTGTGAATTGTTCCCAATACTGCCTCCCTGTCGGAGGGAGACGTTGGTAAAGCAGACTTCAGGAACTTGTGAGGGGGAGACGTCTCGAATTTCCAATGTACACCTGGGATACTACGTGTAGGATCCAGGAGTCCACTTGTGAGTGAGCCCACTGCGTGCTGAAACTCTTGAGATGACCCCCTACCGCACCTGAGTCCGCTTGTACGGCCCCAGCGTCATGCTGCGGACTTGGCAGAAGCTGTGGAGGGCTTCTGTTCCTGGGAATGGGCTGCCTGCTGCAGTCTTCTTCCCTTTCCTCTACCCCTGGGCAGATATGACTGGCCCTTTTGCCCGCCTGCCCTTATGGGGACGAAAGGATTGAGACTGAAAAGACTGTGTCCTTTTCTGCTGAGATGTGACTTGGGGTAACAAAAGGTGGATTTTTCAGCTGTTGCCATGGCCACCAGGTCCGATGGACCGCCCCTTTATACGGCAATACTTCCATGTGCCGTCTGGAATCTGCATCACCTGACCACTGTCGTCTGGCAGATATGGACATCACATTTACTCTTGATGCCAGAATGCAAATATCCCTCTGCGCATCTCGCATATATAGAAATGCATCCTTAAAATGCTCTATAGTCAATAAAATCTTGTCCCTGTCAAGGGTATCAATATTTTCAGTCAGGAAATCCGACCAAGCCCCCTCAGCGCTGCACATCCAGGCTGAGGCGATTGCTGGTCGTAGTATAACACCAGTATATGTGTATATACTTTTAGGATATTTTTCAGCTTCCTATCAGCTGGCTCCTTGAGGGCTGCCGTATCTGGAGACGGTAACGCCACTTGTTTTTATAAGCGTGTGAGCGCCTTATTCACCCTAAGGTGTGTTTCCCAACTCGCCCTAACTTCTGGCGGGAAAGGGTATACCGCCAATAATTTTCTATCGGAGGAAACCCACGTATCATCACACACTTCATTTAATTTATCTGATTCAGGAAAAACTACAAGTAGTTTATTCACACCCTACATAATACCCTTATTTGTGGTACTTGTAGTATCAGAAATATGTAACACCTCCTTCATTGCCCTTAACATGAAACGTGTGGCCCTAAAGGAAAATACGTTTGTTTCTTCACCGTCGACACTGGAGTCAGTGTCCGTGTCTGTGTCTGTGTCGACCGACTGAGGTAAATGGGCGTTTTTACAAGCCCCTGACGGTGTCTGAGACGCCTGGACAGGTACTAATTTGTTTGCCGGCCGTCTCATGTCGTCAACCGACCTTGCAGCGTGTTGACATTATCACGTAATTCCTAAATAAGCCATCCATTCCAGTGTCGACTCCCTAGAGAGTGACATCACCAATACAGGCAATTTGCTCCGCCTCCTCACCAACATCGTCCTCCTACATGTCGACACACACGTACCGACACACAGCACACACACAGGGAATGCTCTGACAGAGGACAGGACCCCACTAGCCCTTTGGGGAGACAGAGGGAGAGTTTGCCAGCACACACCAAAAACGCTATAATTATACAGGGACAACCCCTTATACAAGTGTTTTCCCTTATAGCATTTTTATATATGTAATCATATCGCCAAATAAGTGCCCCCCCTCTCTGTTTTAACCCTGTTTCTGTAGTGCAGTGCAGGGGAGAGCCTGGGAGCCTTCCTCACAGCAGAGCTGAGCAGGAAAATGGCGCCGTGTGCTGAGGAGAATAGGCCCCGCCCCCTTTTCGGCGGGCTCTTCTCCCGGAGTTTGTGAGATCTGGCAGGGGTTAAATACATCCATATAGCCTCAAGGGCTATATGTGATGTATTTTAGCCATAAAAAGGTATTATACATTGCTGCCCAGGGCGCCCCCCCCCCAGCGCCCTGCACCCTCAGTGACAGTTGGTGACTGTTGGTGAAATGTGCTGACAACAATGGCGCACAGCTGCAGTGCTGTGCGCTACCTTATGAAGACTGAAAGTCTTCTGCCGCCTGTTTCTGGACCTCTGGACCTCTTCAACTTCGGCATCTGTAAGGGGGGTCGGCGGCACGGCTCCGGGACGAACCCCAGGGTGAGACCTGTGTTCCGACTCCCTCTGGAGCTAATGGTGTCCAGTAGCCTAAGAAGCAAATCCATCCTGCACGCAGGTGAGTTTTCTTCTCTCCCCTAAGTCCCTCGTAGCAGTGAGCCTGTTGCCAGCAGGACTCACTGAAAATAAAAAACCTAACTTAAACTTTTATTCTATGCAGCTCAGGAGAGCCACCTAGATTGCACCCTTCTCGTCGGGCACAAAAATCTAACTGAGGCTTGGAGGAGGGTCATAGGGGGAGGAGCCAGTGCACACCACCTGATCCTAAAGCTTTTATTATTGTGCCCTGTCTCCTGCGGAGCCGCTATATCCCCATGGTCCTGACGGAGTCCCCAGCATCCACTAGGACGTCAGAGAAATGGGGCTGTAATTTTGTATCAGAGGTGGTGGCTGATACTATTTTCATTTAGGACACAATGTGCTTAATATTATTGGCAACATTGCCATTTATATGTTATACCATTATTCAAGCAGAAATATGGTTATTAATAGAGTGTGAATTTAATAAACTTAATTTAGGTAAAATTTCTTTTGATGTCACTCACTCTATATGTGTCTTAAATTGACTTCACAATAAGACAGCTATATTCTAGGTCTCTATTTATTTTCCTGGCTGGACAAATGGGAAGTGTTAGTAGTTCTCTCATTGGATGCACTGACAAAACGTCATCATCCAAAAGCAGAAACGAATACACACCCTTAATCCAACCCCTTCTGCCTCTTCCATTGGCTGGTGTAATTAAGGATCTCTCACCCCGAATTCGAAGCCATAGGCAGATACAGGGCAGCAGAATCCCCAAATCACCCTAACAGCCGTTCCTTTCCTACAATGAGTATGAATTATTCTTGAGAATATGTACTGAGAAATCAGGGATCACTGTATCCTTATACACTATTCGAACTGACTACCTGTGTAACATTTTAAATTACATGTTGTATGTATAGTTATGTGTTTGTCTATATTTCACCTATTTATAGCTTTCTGGTAATACCAGGATCTTTTTTACCTTATTCCACATTAAAAGTTATATTTTATAATTTCAGAGCATTTCTCTGTGATGCTGCTTACATCCATAACCTTGTGGTCAGGTATCAAAGAGTTGCTTCCAATATGAGAGTTCTTTTTCCCGGTTCTCCTTTGGGTTGTTTGTTTAAATTTGGTACAGAAGATAGGTACACACTATATGGGGCGCCAAATGACAATGTAAAACAATAAAGTAGTAGAAACAGATATTTCTGATATATTGAATGGACGTCCCTTTCAAATACTTGCAATCAGGCACGTATGGGGTTCTTTGTTTTCGTCATAAAAGAGCAGACAATTCCATCAGTAGTCCAGTCCGTGATGTCATGCAAAAAATAGAGAGAAAGGAATACCTAGTGCAACACCGTTTTATTCCTTCACAGATTGATAGCATAAATATTCCATACAAACAACTCTTTCCAATAAAAAATTAATTTAAAAATACTATATGGAGCACATACAGCGTGGAAAGTACTGGTTGAGCTGTGTGAAAAAAGGTTGCAATTACCAGATAGTAGGAGGATGGAATATCCTCAGACAAGCGTGTTTTTAGTCACCAGATAGCCTCCCGGGAAATGGCACTCTGGATTATCCGGCAATGGCTCCCTCCACAGACAGCAGACCAAGTGTTCCAGGCTGTGCCAACGCGTTTCAGGCCTTGCTAGGCCCTTTCTCAAGGCTGAATATTTTTTATTGGAAAGAGTTGTTTGTATGGAATATTTATGCTATCAATCTGTGAAGGAATAAAACGGTGTTGCACTAGGTATTCCTTTCTCTCTATTTTTTGCATGACATCACGGACTGGACTACTGATGGAATTGTCTGCTCTTTTATGACGAAAACAAAGAACCCCATACGTGCCTGATTGCAAGTATTTGAAAGGGACGTCCATTCAATATATCAGAAATATCTGTTTCTACTACTTTATTGTTTTACATTGTCATTTGGCGCCCCATATAGTGTGTACCTATCTTCTGTACCAAATTGTTTTTATTGGGAGTGAGTTACGCCCATATTCTGGTTCACACAGTTAAGGCAGCCAGCTCCGCGCATTGGAGAGGTGCTCCATCCTTTTGTTTGATGTTTGTTTAAATTGTGTTACACTCTCTGGTAGCACCACCAGGCAATATGATTCATAATATATACCAGTAATAATTAGAGATGAGCGCCTGAAATTTTTCGGGTTTTGTGTTTTGGTTTTGGGTTCGGTTCCGCGGCCGTGTTTTGGGTTCGACCGCGTTTTGGCAAAACCTCACCGAATTTTTTTTGTCGGATTCGGGTGTGTTTTGGATTCGGGTGTTTTTTTCAAAAAACACTAAAAAACAGCTTAAATCATAGAATTTGGGGGTCATTTTGATCCCAAAGTATTATTAACCTCAAAAACCATAATTTACACTCATTTTCAGTCTATTCTGAATACCTCACACCTCACAATATTATTTTTAGTCCTAAAATTTGCACCGAGGTCGCTGTGTGAGTAAGATAAGCGACCCTAGTGGCCGACACAAACACCGGGCCCATCTAGGAGTGGCACTGCAGTGTCACGCAGGATGTCCCTTCCAAAAAACCCTCCCCAAACAGCACATGACGCAAAGAAAAAAAGAGGCGCAATGAGGTAGCTGTGTGAGTAAGATTAGCGACCCTAGTGGCCGACACAAACACCGGGCCCATCTAGGAGTGGCACTGCAGTGTCACGCAGGATGGCCCTTCCAAAAAACCCTCCCCAAACAGCACATGACGCAAAGAAAAAAAGAGGCGCAATGAGGTAGCTGTGTGAGTAAGATTAGCGACCCTAGTGGCCGACACAAACACCGGGCCCATCTAGGAGTGGCACTGCAGTGTCACGCAGGATGTCCCTTCCAAAAAACCCTCCCCAAACAGCACATGACGCAAAGAAAAAAAGAGGCGCAATGAGGTAGCTGTGTGAGTAAGATTAGCGACCCTAGTGGCCGACACAAACACCGGGCCCATCTAGGAGTGGCACTGCAGTGTCACGCAGGATGTCCCTTCCAAAAAACCCTCCCCAAACAGCACATGACGCAAAGAAAAAAAGAGGCGCAATGAGGTAGCTGTGTGAGTAAGATTAGCGACCCTAGTGGCCGACACAAACACCGGGCCCATCTAGGAGTGGCACTGCAGTGTCACGCAGGATGTCCCTTCCAAAAAACCCTCCCCAAACAGCACATGACGCAAAGAAAAAAAGAGGCGCAATGAGGTAGCTGACTGTGTGAGTAAGATTAGCGACCCTAGTGGCCGACACAAACACCGGGCCCATCTAGGAGTGGCACTGCAGTGTCACGCAGGATGTCCCTTCCAAAAAACCCTCCCCAAACAGCACATGACGCAAAGAAAAAAAGAGGCGCAATGAGGTAGCTGTGTGAGTAAGATTAGCGACCCTAGTGGCCGACACAAACACCGGGCCCATCTAGGAGTGGCACTGCAGTGTCACGCAGGATGGCCCTTCCAAAAAACCCTCCCCAAACAGCACATGACGCAAAGAAAAAAAGAGGCGCAATGAGGTAGCTGTGTGAGTAAGATTAGCGACCCTAGTGGCCGACACAAACACCGGGCCCATCTAGGAGTGGCACTGCAGTGTCACGCAGGATGTCCCTTCCAAAAAACCCTCCCCAAACAGCACATGACACAAAGAAAAAAAGAGGCGCAATGAGGTAGCTGTGTGAGTAAGATTAGCGACCCTAGTGGCCGACACAAACACCGGGCCCATCTAGGAGTGGCACTGCAGTGTCACGCAGGATGTCCCTTCCAAAAAACCCTCCCCAAACAGCACATGACGCAAAGAAAAAAAGAGGCGCAATGAGGTAGCTGTGTGAGTAAGATTAGCGACCCTAGTGGCCGACACAAACACCGGGCCCATCTAGGAGTGGCACTGCAGTGTCACGCAGGATGTCCCTTCCAAAAAACCCTCCCCAAACAGCACATGACGCAAAGAAAAAAAGAGGCGCAATGAGGTAGCTGACTGTGTGAGTAAGATTAGCGACCCTAGTGGCCGACACAAACACCGGGCCCATCTAGGAGTGGCACTGCAGTGTCACGCAGGATGTCCCTTCCAAAAAACCCTCCCCAATCAGCACATGATGCAATGAAAAAGAAAAGAAAAAAGAGGTGCAAGATGGAATTGTCCTTGGGCCCTCCCACCCACCCTTATGTTGTGTAAACAAAACAGGACATGCACACTTTAACCAACCCATCATTTCAGTGACAGGGTCTGCCACACGACTGTGACTGATATGACGGGTTGGTTTGGACCCCCCCCAAAAAAGAAGCAATTAATCTCTCCTTGCACAAACTGGCTCTACAGAGGCAAGATGTCCACCTCATCTTCACCCTCCGATATATCACCGTGTACATCCCCCTCCTCACAGATTATCAATTCGTCCCCACTGGAATCCACCATCTCAGCTCCCTGTGTACTTTGTGGAGGCAATTGCTGCTGGTCAATGTCTCCGCAGAGGAATTGATTATAATTCATTTTAATGAACATCATCTTCTCCACATTTTCTGGATGTAACCTCGTACGCCGATTGCTGACAAGGTGAGCGGCGGCACTAAACACTCTTTCGGAGTACACACTTGTGGGAGGGCAACTTAGGTAGAATAAAGCCAGTTTGTGCAAGGGCCTCCAAATTGCCTCTTTTTCCTGCCAGTATAAGTACGGACTGTGTGACGTGCCTACTTGGATGCGGTCACTCATATAATCCTCCACCATTCTATCAATGTTGAGAGAATCATATGCAGTGACAGTAGACGACATGTCCGTAATCGTTGTCAGGTCCTTCAGTCCGGACCAGATGTCAGCATCAGCAGTCGCTCCAGACTGCCCTGCATCACCGCCAGCGGGTGGGCTCGGAATTCTGAGCCTTTTCCTCGCACCCCCAGTTGCGGGAGAATGTGAAGGAGGAGATGTTGACAGGTCGCGTTCCGCTTGACTTGACAATTTTGTCACCAGCAGGTCTTTCAACCCCAGCAGACCTGTGTCTGCCGGAAAGAGAGATCCAAGGTAGGCTTTAAATCTAGGATCGAGCACGGTGGCCAAAATGTAGTGCTCTGATTTCAACAGATTGACCACCCGTGAATCCTTGTTAAGCGAATTAAGGGCTGCATCCACAAGTCCCACATGCCTAGCGGAATCGCTCCCTTTTAGCTCCTTCTTCAATGCCTCCAGCTTCTTCTGCAAAAGCCTGATGAGGGGAATGACCTGACTCAGGCTGGCAGTGTCTGAACTGACTTCACGTGTGGCAAGTTCAAAGGGCATCAGAACCTTGCACAACGTTGAAATCATTCTCCACTGCACTTGAGACAGGTGCATTCCACCTACTATATCGTGCTCAATTGTATAGGCTTGAATGGCCTTTTGCTGCTCCTCCAACCTCTGAAGCATATAGAGGGTTGAATTCCACCTCGTTACCACTTCTTGCTTCAGATGATGGCAGGGCAGGTTCAGTAGTTTTTGGTGGTGCTCCAGTCTTCTGTACGTGGTGCCTGTACGCCGAAAGTGTCCCGCAATTTTTCTGGCCACCGACAGCATCTCTTGCACGCCCCTGTCGTTTTTTAAAAAATTCTGCACCACCAAATTCAAGGTATGTGCAAAACATGGGACGTGCTGGAATTTGCCCATATTTAATGCACACACAATATTGCTGGCGTTGTCCGATGCCACAAATCCACAGGAGAGTCCAATTGGGGTAAGCCATTCCGCGATGATCTTCCTCAGTTGCCGTAAGAGGTTTTCAGCTGTGTGCGTATTCTGGAAAGCGGTGATACAAAGCGTAGCCTGCCTAGGAAAGAGTTGGCGTTTGCGAGATGCTGCTACTGGTGCCGCCGCTGCTGTTCTTGCGGCGGGAGTCCATACATCTACCCAGTGGGCTGTCACAGTCATATAGTCCTGACCCTGCCCTGCTCCACTTGTCCACATGTCCGTGGTTAAGTGGACATTGGGTACAACTGCATTTTTTAGGACACTGGTGAGTCTTTTTCTGACGTCCGTGTACATTCTCGGTATCGCCTGCCTAGAGAAGTGGAACCTAGATGGTATTTGGTAACGGGGGCACACTGCCTCAATAAATTGTCTAGTTCCCTGTGAACTAACGGCGGATACCGGACGCACGTCTAACACCAACATAGTTGTCAAGGACTCAGTTATCCGCTTTGCAGTAGGATGACTGCTGTGATATTTCATCTTCCTCGCAAAGGACTGTTGAACAGTCAATTGCTTACTGGAAGTAGTACAAGTGGGCTTACGACTTCCCCTCTGGGATGACCATCGACTCCCAGCGGCAACAACAGCAGCGCCAGCAGCAGTAGGCGTTACACGCAAGGATGCATCGGAGGAATCCCAGGCAGGAGAGGACTCGTCAGAATTGCCAGTGACATGGCCTGCAGGACTATTGGCATTCCTGGGGAAGGAGGAAATTGACACTGAGGGAGTTGGTGGGGTGGTTTGCATGAGCTTGGTTACAAGAGGAAGGGATTTACTGGTCAGTGGACTGCTTCCGCTGTCACCCAAAGTTTTTGAACTTGTCACTGACTTATTATGAATGCGCTGCAGGTGACGTATAAGGGAGGATGTTCCGAGGTGGTTAACGTCCTTACCCCTACTTATTACAGCTTGACAAAGGGAACACACGGCTTGACACCTGTTGTCCGCATTTCTGGTGAAATACCTCCACACCGAAGAGCTGATTTTTTTGGTATTTTCACCTGGCATGTCAACGGCCATATTCCTCCCACGGACAACAGGTGTCTCCCCGGGTGCCTGACTTAAACAAACCACCTCACCATCAGAATCCTCCTGGTCAATTTCCTCCCCAGCGCCAGCAACACCCATATCCTCCTCATCCTGGTGTACTTCAACACTGACATCTTCAATCTGACTATCAGGAACTGGACTGCGGGTGCTCCTTCCAGCACTTGCAGGGGGCGTGCAAATGGTGGAAGGCGCATGCTCTTCACGTCCAGTGTTGGGAAGGTCAGGCATCGCAACCGACACAATTGGACTCTCCTTGTGGATTTGGGATTTCAAAGAACGCACAGTTCTTTGCGGTGCTTTTGCCAGCTTGAGTCTTTTCAGTTTTCTAGCGAGAGGCTGAGTGCTTCCATCCTCATGTGAAGCTGAACCACTAGCCATGAACATAGGCCAGGGCCTCAGCCGTTCCTTGCCACTCCGTGTGGTAAATGGCATATTGGCAAGTTTACGCTTCTCCTCCGACAATTTTATTTTAGGTTTTGGAGTCCTTTTTTTACTGATATTTGGTGTTTTGGTTTTGACATGCTCTGTACTATGCCATTGGGCATCGGCCTTGGCAGACGACGTTGCTGGCATTTCATCGTCTCGGCCATGACTAGTGGCAGCAGCTTCAGCACGAGGTGGAAGTGGATCTTGATCTTTCCCTAATTTTGGAACCTCAACATTTTTGTTCTCCATATTTTAATAGGCACAACTAAAAGGCACCTCAGGTAAACAATGGAGATGGATGGATTGGATACTAGTATACAATTATGGACGGGCTGCCGAGTGCCGACACAGAGGTAGCCACAGCCGTGAACTACCGCACTGTACTGTGTCTGCTGCTAATATATAGACTGGTTGATAAAGAGATAGTATACTCGTAACTAGTATGTATGTATAAAGAAAGAAAAAAAAACCACGGTTAGGTGGTATATACAATTATGGACGGGCTGCCGAGTGCCGACACAGAGGTAGCCACAGCCGTGAACTACCGCACTGTACTGTGTCTGCTGCTAATATATAGACTGGTTGATAAAGAGATAGTATACTCGTAACTAGTATGTATGTATAAAGAAAGAAAAAAAAACCACGGTTAGGTGGTATATAGAATTATGGACGGGCTGCCGAGTGCCGACACAGAGGTAGCCACAGCCGTGAACTACCACACTGTACTGTGTCTGCTGCTAATATATAGACTGGTTGATAAAGAGATAGTATACTCGTAACTAGTATGTATGTATAAAGAAAGAAAAAAAACCCACGGTTAGGTGGTATATACAATTATGGACGGGCTGCCGAGTGCCGACACAGAGGTAGCCACAGCCGTGAACTACCGCACTGTACTGTGTCTGCTGCTAATATATAGACTGGTTGATAAAGAGATAGTATACTCGTAACTAGTATGTATGTATAAAGAAAGAAAAAAAAACCACGGTTAGGTGGTATATACAATTATGGACGGGCTGCCGAGTGCCGACACAGAGGTAGCCACAGCCGTGAACTACCGCACTGTACTGTGTCTGCTGCTAATATATAGACTGGTTGATAAAGAGATAGTATACTCGTAACTAGTATGTATGTATAAAGAAAGAAAAAAAAACCACGGTTAGGTGGTATATACAATTATGGACGGGCTGCCGAGTGCCGACACAGAGGTAGCCACAGCCGTGAACTACCGCACTGTACTGTGTCTGCTGCTAATATATAGACTGGTTGATAAAGAGATAGTATACTCGTAACTAGTATGTATGTATAAAGAAAGAAAAAAAAACCACGGTTAGGTGGTATATACAATTATGGACGGGCTGCCGAGTGCCGACACAGAGGTAGCCACAGCCGTGAACTACCGCACTGTACTGTGTCTGCTGCTAATATATAGACTGGTTGATAAAGAGATAGTATACTCGTAACTAGTATGTATGTATAAAGAAAGAAAAAAAAACCACGGTTAGGTGGTATATACAATTATGGACGGGCTGCCGAGTGCCGACACAGAGGTAGCCACAGCCGTGAACTACCGCACTGTACTGTGTCTGCTGCTAATATATAGACTGGTTGATAAAGAGATAGTATACTCGTAACTAGTATGTATGTATAAAGAAAGAAAAAAAAACCACGGTTAGGTGGTATATACAATTATGGACGGGCTGCCGAGTGCCGACACAGAGGTAGCCACAGCCGTGAACTACCGCACTGTACTGTGTCTGCTGCTAATATAGACTGGTTGATAAAGAGATAGTATACTCGTAACTAGTATGTATGTATAAAGAAAGAAAAAAAAACCACGGTTAGGTGGTATATACAATTATGGACGGGCTGCCGAGTGCCGACACAGAGGTAGCCACAGCCGTGAACTACCGCACTGTACTGTGTCTGCTGCTAATATATAGACTGGTTGATAAAGAGATAGTATACTCGTAACTAGTATGTATGTATAAAGAAAGAAAAAAAAAACACGGTTAGGTGGTATATACAATTATGGACGGGCTGCCGAGTGCCGACACAGAGGTAGCCACAGCCGTGAACTACCGCACTGTACTGTGTCTGCTGCTAATATATAGACTGGTTGATAAAGAGATAGTATACTCGTAACTAGTATGTATGTATAAAGAAAGAAAAAAAAACCACGGTTAGGTGGTATATACAATTATGGACGGGCTGCCGAGTGCCGACACAGAGGTAGCCACAGCCGTGAACTACCGCACTGTACTGTGTCTGCTGCTAATATAGACTGGTTGATAAAGAGATAGTATACTACTAATATTATATATACTGGTGGTCAGGTCACTGGTCACTAGTCACACTGGCAGTGGCACTCCTGCAGCAAAAGTGTGCACTGTTTAATTTTAATATAATATTATGTACTCCTGGCTCCTGGTATAACCTATAACTGGCACTGCAGTAGTGCTCCCCAGTCTCCCCCACAATTATAAGCTGTGTGAGCTGAGCAGTCAGACAGATATATAATATATATAGATGATGCAGCACACTGGCCTGAGCCTGAGCAGTGCACACAGATATGGTATGTGACTGACTGAGTCACTGTGTGTATCGCTTTTTTCAGGCAGAGAACGGATATATTAAATAAACTGCACTGTGTGTCTGGTGGTCACTCACTATATCATATATTATGTACTCCTGGCTCCTGCTATAACCTATAACTGGCACTGCAGTAGTGCTCCCCAGTCTCCCCCACAATTATAAGCTGTGTGAGCTGAGCAGTCAGACAGATATATATAATATTATATATAGATAATAGATGATGCAGCACACTGGCCTGAGCCTGAGCAGTGCACACAGATATGGTATGTGACTGAGTCACTGTGTGCTGTGTATCGCTTTTTTCAGGCAGAGAACGGATTATAAATAAAACTGGTGGTCACTGGTCACTATCAGCAAAACTCTGCACTGTACACTACTGAGTACTCCTAATGCTCCCCAAAATTAGTAAATCAAGTGTCTCTCTAATCTATTCTAAACGGAGAGGACGCCAGCCACGTCCTCTCCCTATCAATCTCAATGCACGTGTGAAAATGGCGGCGACGCGCGGCTCCTTATATAGAATCCGAGTCTCGCGATAGAATCCGAGCCTCGCGAGAATCCGACAGCGTCATGATGACGTTCGGGCGCGCTCGGGTTAACCGAGCAAGGCGGGAAGATCCGAGTCGCTCGGACCCGTGAAAAAAAACATGAAGTTCTGGCGGGTTCGGATTCAGAGAAACCGAACCCGCTCATCTCTAGTAATAATATGACCCTATGGTACAATACCTGACCTCTTTCTATCATATTTATTTCATATATGTGTTATGAATTCTCCTGTGCGACAAGTATTGTTTTCCGCTTTTACTAAGTTTAGACCTACTCAGAAACTGCACAAACTGTTTTTGTACAGGGCGGCTGCACATGCTAAAATACACTCCCCTATAGGCAGCGACTATCTGATCGCAGCGCTGTAAAAAAATAAGAATTTACTTACCGATAATTCTATTTCTCGTAGTCCGTAGTGGATGCTGGGGACTCCGTCAGGACCATGGGGTTTAGCGGCTCCGCAGGAGACAGGGCACAATAATAAAAGCTTTAGGATCAGGTGGTGTGCACTGGCTCCTCCCCCTATGACCCTCCTCCAAGCCTCAGTTAGGATACTGTGCCCGGACGAGCGTGCATAATAAGGAAGGATATTGAATCCCGGGTAAGACTCATACCAGCCACACCAATCACACCGTACAACCTGTGATCTGAACCCAGTTAACAGTATGATAACAACGAAGGAGCCTCTGAAAAGATGGCTCACAACAAGAATAACCCGATTTTTGTAACAATAACTATGTACAAGTATTGCAGACAATCTGCACTTGGGATGGGCGCCCAGCATCCACTACGGACTACGAGAAATAGAATTATCGGTAAGTAAATTCTTATTTTCTCTAACGTCCTAAGTGGATGCTGGGGACTCCGTCAGGACCATGGGGATTATACCAAAGCTCCCAAACGGGCGGGAGAGTGCGGATGACTCTGCAGCACCGAATGAGAGAACTCCAGGTCCTCCTCAGTCAGGGTGTGCCCCTGACCAAGTAGCAGCTCGGCAAAGTTGTAAAGCCGAGACCCCTCGGGCAGCCGCCCAAGATGAGCCCACTTCCTTGTGGAATGGGCTTTTACTGATTTTGGCTGTGGCAAGCCTGCCACAGAATGTGCAAGCTGAATTGTACTACAAATCCAGCGAGCAATCGTCTGCTTAGAAGCAGGAACACCCATCTTGTTGGGTGCATACAGGCTAAACAGCGAGTCAGATTTTCTGACTCCAGTCGTCCTGGAAACATATATTTTCAGGGCCCTGACAACGTCAAGTAACTTGGAGTCCTCCAAGTCCCTAGTAGCCGCAGGTACCACAATAGGTTGGTTCATGTGAAAAACAGAAAACACCTTAAGGAGAAATTGAGGACGAGTCCTCAATTCTGCCCTGTCAGAATTAGAGATGAGCGCCTGAAATTTTTCGGGTTTTGTGTTTTGGTTTTGGGTTCGGTTCCGCGGCCGTGTTTTTGGTTCGAACGCGTTTTGGCAAAACCTCACCGAATTTTTTTTGTCGGATTCGGGTGTGTTTTGGATTCGGGTGTTTTTTTCAAAAAACACTAAAAAACAGCTTAAATCATAGAATTTGGGGGTCATTTTGATCCCAAAGTATTATTAACCTCAAAAACCATAATTTACACTCATTTTCAGTCTATTCTGAATACCTCACACCTCACAATATTATTTTTAGTCCTAAAATTTGCACCGAGGTCGCTGTGTGAGTAAGATAAGTGACCCTAGTGGCCGACACAAACACCGGGCCTATCTAGGAGTGGCACTGCAGTGTCACGCAGGATGTCCCTTCCAAAAAACCCTCCCCAAACAGCACATGGCGCAAAGAAAAAAAGAGGCGCAATGAGGTAGCTGTGTGAGTAAGATTAGCGACCCTAGTGGCCGACACAAACACCGGGCCCATCTAGGAGTGGCACTGCAGTGTCACGCAGGATGGCCCTTCCAAAAAACCCTCCCCAAACAGCACATGACGCAAAGAAAAAAAGAGGCGCAATGAGGTAGCTGTGTGAGTAAGATTAGCGACCCTAGTGGCCGACACAAACACCGGGCCCATCTAGGAGTGGCACTGCAGTGTCACGCAGGATGTCCCTTCCAAAAAACCCTCCCCAAACAGCACATGACGCAAAGAAAAAAAGAGGCGCAATGAGGTAGCTGTGTGAGTAAGATTAGCGACCCTAGTGGCCGACACAAACACCGGGCCCATCTAGGAGTGGCACTGCAGTGTCACGCAGGATGTCCCTTCCAAAAAACCCTCCCCAAACAGCACATGACGCAAAGAAAAAAAGAGGCGCAATGAGGTAGCTGACTGTGTGAGTAAGATTAGCGACCCTAGTGGCCGACACAAACACCGGGCCCATTTAGGAGTGGCACTGCAGTGTCACGCAGGATGTCCCTTCCAAAAAACCCTCCCCAATCAGCACATGATGCAAAGAAAAAGAAAAGAAAAAAGAGGTGCAAGATGGAATTGTCCTTGGGCCCTCCCACCCACCCTTATGTTGTATAAACAAAACAGGACATGCACACTTTAACCAACCCATCATTTCAGTGACAGGGTCTGCCACACGACTGTGACTGATATGACGGGTTGGTTTGGACCCCCCCCCAAAAAAGAAGCAATTAATCTCTCCTTGCACAAACTGGCTCTACAGAGGCAAGATGTCCACCTCATCATCACCCTCCGATATATCACCGTGTACATCCCCCTCCTCACAGATTATCAATTCGTCCCCACTGGAATCCACCATCTCAGCTCCCTGTGTACTTTGTGGAGGCAATTGCTGCTGGTCAATGTCTCCGCGGAGGAATTGATTATAATTCATTTTAATGAACATCATCTTCTCCACATTTTCTGGATGTAACCTCGTATGCCGATTGCTGACAAGGTGAGCGGCGGCACTAAACACTCTTTCGGAGTACACACTTGTGGGAGGGCAACTTAGGTAGAATAAAGCCAGTTTGTGCAAGGGCCTCCAAATTGCCTCTTTTTCCTGCCAGTATAAGTACGGACTGTGTGACGTGCCTACTTGGATGCGGTCACTCATATAATCCTCCACCATTCTATCAATGTTGAGAGAATCATATGCAGTGACAGTAGACGACATGTCCGTAATCGTTGTCAGGTCCTTCAGTCCGGACCAGATGTCAGCATCAGCAGTCGCTCCAGACTGCCCTGCATCACCGCCAGCGGGTGGGCTCGGAATTCTGAGCCTTTTCCTCGCACCCCCAGTTGCGGGAGAATGTGAAGGAGGAGATGTTGACAGGTCGCGTTCCGCTTGACTTGACAATTTTGTCACCAGCAGGTCTTTCAACCCCAGCAGACTTGTGTCTGCCGGAAAGAGAGATCCAAGGTAGGCTTTAAATCTAGGATCGAGCACGGTGGCCAAAATGTAGTGCTCTGATTTCAACAGATTGACCACCCGTGAATCCTTGTTAAGGGAATTAAGGGCTCCATCCACAAGTCCCACATGCCTAGCGGAATCGCTCCGTGTTAGCTCCTCCTTCAATGTCTCCAGCTTCTTCTGCAAAAGCCTGATGAGGGGAATGACCTGACTCAGGCTGGCAGTGTCTGAACTGACTTCACGTGTGGCAAGTTCAAAGGGCATCAGAACCTTGCACAACGTTGAAATCATTCTCCACTGCGCTTGAGACAGGTGCATTCCACCTACTATATCGTGCTCAATTGTATAGGCTTGAATGGCCTTTTGCTGCTCCTCCAACCTCTGAAGCATATAGAGGGTTGAATTCCACCTCGTTACCACTTCTTGCTTCAGATGATGGCAGGGCAGGTTCAGTAGTTTTTGGTGGTGCTCCAGTCTTCTGTACGTGGTGCCTGTACGCCGAAAGTGTCCCGCAATTCTTCTGGCCACCGACAGCATCTCTTGCACGCCCCTGTCGTTTTTTTAAAAATTCTGCACCACCAAATTCAAGGTATGTGCAAAACATGGGACGTGCTGGAATTTGCCCATATTTAATGCACACACAATATTGCTGGCGTTGTCCGATGCCACAAATCCACAGGAGAGTCCAATTGGGGTAAGCCATTCCGCGATGATCTTCCTCAGTTGCCGTAAGAGGTTTTCAGCTGTGTGCGTATTCTGGAAAGCGGTGATACAAAGCGTAGCCAGCCTAGGAAAGAGTTGGCGTTTGCGAGATGCTGCTACTGGTGCCGCCGCTGCTGTTCTTGCGGCGGGAGTCCATACATCTACCCAGTGGGCTGTCACAGTCATATAGTCCTGACCCTGCCCTGCTCCACTTGTCCACATGTCCGTGGTTAAGTGGACATTGGGTACAACTGCATTTTTTAGGACACTGGTGAGTCTTTTTCTGACGTCCGTGTACATTCTCGGTATCGCCTGCCTAGAGAAGTGGAACCTAGATGGTATTTGGTAACGGGGGCACACTGCCTCAATAAATTGTCTAGTTCCCTGTGAACTAACGGCGGATACCGGACGCACGTCTAACACCAACATAGTTGTCAAGGCCTCAGTTATCCGCTTTGCAGCAGGATGACTGCTGTGATATTTCATCTTCCTCGCAAAGGACTGTTGAACAGTCAATTGCTTACTGGAAGTAGTACAAGTGGGCTTACGACTTCCCCTCTGGGATGACCATCGACTCCCAGCAGCAACAACAGCAGCGCCAGCAGCAGTAGGCGTTACACGCAAGGATGCATCGGAGGAATCCCAGGCAGGAGAGGAATCGTCAGAATTGCCAGTGACATGGCCTGCAGGACTATTGGCATTCCTGGGGAAGGAGGAAATTGACACTGAGGGAGTTGGTGGGGTGGTTTACGTGAGCTTGGTTACAAGAGGAAGGGATTTACTGGTCAGTGGACTGCTTCCGCTGTCACCCAAAGTTTTTGAACTTGTCACTGACTTATTATGAATGCGCTGCAGGTGACGTATAAGGGAGGATGTTCCGAGGTGGTTAACGTCCTTACCCCTACTTATTACAGCTTGACAAAGGGAACACACGGCTTGACACCTGTTGTCCGCATTTCTGTTGAAATACCTCCACACCGAAGAGCTGATTTTTTTGGTATTTTCACCTGGCATGTCAACGGCCATATTCCTCCCACGGACAACAGGTGTCTCCCCGGGTGCCTGACTTAAACAAACCACCTCACCATCAGAATCCTCCTGGTCAATTTCCTCCCCAGCGCCAGCAACACCCATATCCTCCTCATCCTGGTGTACTTCAACACTGACATCTTCAATCTGACTATCAGGAACTGGACTGCGGGTGCTCCTTCCAGCACTTGCAGGGGGCGTGCAAATGGTGGAAGGCGCATGCTCTTCACGTCCAGTGTTGGGAAGGTCAGGCATCGCAACCGACACAATTGGACTCTCCTTGTGGATTTGGGATTTCGAAGAATGCACAGTTCTTTGCTGTGCTGCTTTTGCCAGCTTGAGTCTTTTGATTTTTCTAGCGAGAGGCTGAGTGCTTCCATCCTCATGTGAAGCTGAACCACTAGCCATGAACATAGGCCAGGGCCTCAGCCGTTCCTTGCCACTCCGTGTCGTAAATGGCATATTGGCAAGTTTACGCTTCTCCTCCGACAATTTTATTTTAGGTTTTGGAGTCCTTTTTTTTCTGATATTTGGTGTTTTGGATTTGACATGCTCTGTACTATGACATTGGGCATCGGCCTTGGCAGACGACGTTGCTGGCATTTCATCGTCTCGGCCATGACTAGTGGCAGCAGCTTCAGCACGAGGTGGAAGTGGATCTTGATCTTTCCCTAATTTTGGAACCTCAACATTTTTGTTCTCCATATTTTAATAGGCACAACTAAAAGGCACCTCAGGTAAACAATGGAGATGGATACTAGTATACAATTATGGACTGCCTGCCGAGTGCAGACACAGAGGTAGCCACAGCCGTGAACTACCGTACTGTACTGTGTCTGCTGCTAATATAGACTGGTTGATAAAGAGATGTCTATGTAACTATGTATGTATAAAGAAGAAAGAAAAAAAAACCACGGTTAGGTGGTATACAATTATGGACGGACTGCCTGCCGAGTGCAGACACAGAGGTAGCCACAGCCGTGAACTACCGTACTGTACTGTGTCTGCTGCTAATAATATAGACTGGTTGATAAAGAGATGTCGTAGTAGTATGTATGTATAAAGAAGAAAGAAAAAAAAACCACGGTTAGGTGGTATACAATTATGGACGGACTGCCTGCCGAGTGCAGACACAGAGGTAGCCACAGCCGTGAACTACCGTACTGTACTGTGTCTGCTGCTAATATAGACTGGTTGATAAAGAGATGTCTATGTAACTATGTATGTATAAAGAAGAAAGAAAAAAAAACCACGGTTAGGTGGTATACAATTATGGACGGACTGCCTGCCGAGTGCAGACACAGAGGTAGCCACAGCCGTGAACTACCGTACTGTACTGTGTCTGCTGCTAATATAGACTGGTTGATAAAGAGATGTCTATGTAACTATGTATGTATAAAGAAGAAAGAAAAAAAAACCACGGTTAGGTGGTATACAATTATGGACGGACTGCCTGCCGAGTGCAGACACAGAGGTAGCCACAGCCGTGAACTACCGTACTGTACTGTGTCTGCTGCTAATATAGACTGGTTGATAAAGAGATGTCTATGTAACTATGTATGTATAAAGAAGAAAGAAAAAAAAACCACGGTTAGGTGGTATACAATTATGGACGGACTGCCTGCCGAGTGCAGACACAGAGGTAGCCACAGCTGTGAACTACCGTACTGTACTGTGTCTGCTGCTAATATAGACTGGTTGATAAAGAGATGTCTATGTAACTATGTATGTATAAAGAAGAAAGAAAAAAAAACCACGGTTAGGTGGTATACAATTATGGACGGACTGCCTGCCGAGTGCAGACACAGAGGTAGCCACAGCCGTGAACTACCGTACTGTACTGTGTCTGCTGCTAATATAGACTGGTTGATAAAGAGATGTCGTAGTAGTATGTATGTATAAAGAAGAAAAAAAAACCACGGTTAGGTGGTATACAATTATGGACGGACTGCCTGCCGAGTGCAGACACAGAGGTAGCCACAGCCGTGAACTACCGTACTGTGTCTGCTGCGACTGGATGATAAATGATATAAAAAATATATATATATCACTACTGCAGCCGGACAGGTATATATTATATATTATATAATGACGGACCTGCTGGACACTGTCTGTCAGCAGAATGAGTTTTATTTTTATAGAATAAAAAAAACAACAACACACAAGTGAAGTCACACGACGAGTGTTTAACTTTTTCAGGCAATCACAATATAAGTATACTACTAACTATACTGGTGGTCAGTGTGGTCAGGTCACTGGTCAGTCACACTGGCAGTGGCACTCCTGCAGCAAAAGTGTGCACTGTTTAATTTTAATATAATATTATGTACTCCTGGCTCCTGCTATAACCTATAACTGGCACTGCAGTGCTCCCCAGTCTCCCCCACAATTATAAGCTGTGTGAGCTGAGCAGTCAGACAGATATATAATATATATAGATGATGCAGCACACTGGGCTGAGCCTGAGCAGTGCACACAGATATGGTATGTGACTGAGTCACTGTGTGTATCGCTTTTTTCAGGCAGAGAACGGATATATTAAATAAACTGCACTGTCTGGTGGTCACTCACTAGTAAACTCTCTGCACTCTCTACACTTCTACAGTACTCCTCCTAGTCCTAAGCTCCAGTAAATCTCTCTCTCTTATAATCTAAATGGAGAGGACGCCAGCCACGTCCTCTCACTATCAATCTCAATGCACGTGTGAAAATGGCGGCGACGCGCGGCTCCTTATATAGAATCCGAGTCTCGCGAGAATCCGACAGCGTCATGATGACGTTCGGGCGCGCTCGGGTTAACCGAGCAAGGCGGGAGGATCCGAGTCTGCTCGGACCCGTGAAAAAAACCATGAAGTTCGGGCGGGTTCGGATTCAGAGAAACCGAACCCGCTCATCTCTAGTCAGAATGAAAAATTAAGTAAGGGCTTTTATATGAAAAGCCGCCCATTCTGACACACGCCTGGCTGAAGCCAGGGCTAATAGAATCTTCACCTTCCATGTGAAATATTTTTATTTCACAGTGGTGAGTGGATCAAACCAATGTGACTTTAGGAAACTCAAAACAACATTGAGATCCCAAGGTGCCACTGGGGGCACAAAAGGAGGCTGTATATGCAGTACCCCTTTTACAAACGTCTGAACTTCAGGCACTGAAGCCAGTTCTTTCTGGAAGAAATTTGACAGGGTCGAAATTTGAACCTTAATGGACCCTAATTTTAGGCCCATAGACAGTCCTGTTTTCAGGAAATGTAGGAAACGACCCAGTTGGAATTCCTCTGTAGGGACCTTCTTGGCCTCACACCACGCAACATATTTTCGCCAAATGCGGTGAAAATGTTTTGCGGTTACATCCTTCCTGGCTTCGACCAGGGTAGGGATGACTTCATCTGGAATGCCCTTTCAGGATCCGGCGTTCAACTGCCATGCCGTCAAACGCAGCCGCGGTAAGTCTTGGAACAGACAAGGCCCCTGCTGGAGCAGGTCCTTTCTTAAAGGTAGAGGCCACGGTTCTTCCGTGAGCATCTCTTGAAGTTCCGGGTACCAAGTCCTTCTTGACCCATCCGGAACCACGAGTATCGTTCTTACTCATCTCCTTCTTATGATTCTCAGTACTTTTGGTATGAGATGCATAGGAGGGAACACATACCCTGACTGGTACACCCACAGTGTTACCAGAGCGTCCACCGCTATTGCCTGAGGGTCCCTTGACCTGGCGCAATATTTGTCTAGTTTTTTGTTCAGGCGGGACGCCATCATGTCCACCTTTGGTTTTTCCCAACGGTTTACAATCATGTGGAAGACTTCCCGCTGAAGTCCCCACTCTCCCGGGTGGAGGTTATGCCTGCTGAGGAAGTTTGCTTCCCAGTTTTCCACTCCCGGAATTAACACTGCTGAGAGTGTTATCACATGATTTTTCGCCCAGCGAAGAATCCTTGTAGTTTCTGCCATTTCCCTCCTGCTTCATGTGCCGTCCTGTCTGTTTACGTGGGCGACTGCCGTGATGTTGTCCCACTGGATCAATACCGGCTGACCTTGAAGCAGAGGTCTTGCTAAGCTTAGAGCCTTGTAAATTGCCCTTAGCTCCAGTATATTTATGTGGAGAGAAGTCTCCAGACTTGATCACACTCCCTGGAAATTTTTTCCTTGTGTGACTGCTCCCCAGCCACTCAGGCTGGCATCCGTGGTCACCAGGACCCAGTCCTGAATGTCGAATCTGCGGCCCTTTCATAGATGAGCACTCTGCAGCCACCGCAGAAGAAAACACCCTTGTCCTTGGAGACAGGGTTATCCGCTGATGCATCTGAAGATGCGATCCGGACCATTTTCCCAGCAGATTCCACTGAAAGGTTCTTGCGTGAAATCTACCGAATGGGATCGCTTTGTAAGAAACCACCATTTTTCACAGGACCCTTGTGCAATGATGCACTGATACTTTTCCTGGTTTTAGGAGGTTCCTGACTAGCTCGGATAACTCCCTGGTCTTCTTCTCCGGGAGAAAACATCCTTTTCTGGACTGTGTCCAGAATCATTCCTAGGAACATTAGACGTGTCGTCGGAAAAAGCTGCGATTTTGGAATATTTAGAATCCACTCGTGCTGTCGTAGAACTACTTGAGATAGTGCTACTCCGACCGCCAACTGTTCTCTGGACCTTGCCCTTATCAGGAAAGCGTCCATATTTCTTTTAGGAAGAATCATCATTTCGGCCATTACCATGGTAAAGACCTGGGGTGCCGTGGACAATCCAAACGGCAGCGTCTGAACTGATAGTGACAGTTCTGTACCACGAACCTGAGATACCCTTGGTGAGAAGGGCAAAATTTGGACATGTAGGTAAGCGTCCCTGATATCCAGTGACACCATCTCGTCCTGGTTCGCTATCACTGCTCTGAGTGACTCCATCTTGATTTGAACCCTTGTATGTAATTGTTCAAATCTTTTAGATCTCACCGAGCCGTTTGGCTTCAGTACCACAATATAGTGTGGAATAATACCCCTTCCCTTGTTGTAGGAGGGGTACTTTGATTATCACCTGCTGGGAATACAGCCTGTGAATTTTTTTCCACAACTGCCTCCCTGTCGGAGGGAGACGTTGGTAAAGCAGACTTCAGGAACTTGTGAGGGGAAGACGTCTCAAATTTCCAATGTACACCTGGGATACTACGTGTAGGATCCAGGAGTCCACTTGCGAGTGAGCCCACTGCATGCTGAAACTCTTGAGATGACCCCCCACCGCACCTGAGTCCGCTTGTATGGCCCCAGCGTCATGCTGCGGACTTGGCAGAAGCTGTGGAGGACTTCTGTTCCTGGGAATGGGCTGCCTGCTGCAGTCTTCTTCCCTTTCCTCTAACCCTGGGCAGATATGACTGGCCTTTTGCCCGCCTGCCTTTATGGGTACGAAAGGACTGAGACTGAAAAGACTGTGTCCTTTTCTGCTGAGATGTGACTTGGGGTAACAAAAGTGGATTTTCCAGCTGTTGCCATGGCCACCAGGTCCGATGGACCGCCCCTTTATACGGCAATACTTCCATGTGCCGTCTGGAATCTGCATCACCTGACCACTGTCGTGTCTATAAACATCGTCTGGCAGATATGGACATCACATCTACTCTTGATGCCAGAATGCAAATATCCCTCTGCGCATCTCGCATATATAGAAATGCATCCTTAAAATGCTCTATAGTCAATAAAATATTGTTCCTGTCAAGGGTATCAATATTTTCAGTCAGGAAATACGACCAAGCCCCCCCAGCGCTGCACATCCAGGCTGAGGCGATTGCTGGTCGTAGTATAACACCAGTATGTGTGTATATACTTTTTAGGATATTTTTCAGCTTCCTATCAGCTGGCTCTTTGAGGGCGGCCGTATCTGGAGACGGTAACGCCACTTGTTTTTATAAGCGTGTGAGCGCCTTATCCACCCTAAGGTGTGTTTCCCAACTCGCCCTCACTTCTGGCGGGAAAGGGTATACCTCCAATAATTTTCTATCGGAGGAAACCCACGTATCATCACACACTTTAATTTATCTGATTCAGGAAAAACTACAAGTAGATTATTCCCACCCTACATAATACCCTTATTTGTGGTACTTGTAGTATCAGAAATATGTAACACCTCCTTCATTGCCCTTAACATGTAACGTGTGGCCCTAAAGGAAAATACGTTTGTTTCTTCACCGTCGACACTGAAGTCAGTGTCCGTGTCTGTGTCTGTGTCGACCAACTGAGGTAAATGGGCGTTTTTACAAGCCCCTGACGGTGTCTGAGACGCCTGGACAGGTACTAATTTGTTTGCCGGCCGTCTCATGTCGTCAACCGACCTTGCATCGTGTTGACATTATCACGTAATTCCTAAATAAGCCATCCATTCCGGTGTCGACTCCCTAGAGAGTGACATCACCAATACAGGCAATTTGCTCCGCCTCCTCACCAACATCGTCCTCCTACATGTCGACACACACGTACCGACACACAGCACACACACAGGGAATGCACTGATAGAGGACAGGACCCCACTAGCCCTTTGGGGAGACAGAGGGAGAGTTTGCCAGCACACACCAAAAACGCTATAATTATACAGGGACAACCCCTTATACAAGTGTTTTCCCTTATAGCATTTTCACATATGTAATCATATCGCCAAATAAGTGCCCCCCCTCTCTGTTTTAACCCTGTTTCTGTAGTGCAGTGCAGGGGAGAGCCTGGGAGCCTTCCTCACAGCAGAGCTGAGCAGGAAAATGGCGCCGTGTGCTGAGGAGAATAGGCCCCGCCCCCTAAAACGGCGGGCTCTTCTCCCGGAGTTTGTGAGATCTGGCAGGGGTTAAATACATCCATATAGCCTCAAGGGCTATATGTGATGTATTTTAGCCATAAAAAAGGTATAATACATTGCTGCCCAGGGCGCCCCCCCCAGCGCCCTGCACCCTCAGTGACCGCTGGTATGAAGTGTGCTGACAACAATGGCGCACAGCTGCAGTGCTGTGCGCTACCTTATGAAGACTGAAAGTCTTCTGCCGCCTGTTTCTGGACCTCTGGACCTCTTCAACTTCGGCATCTGCAAGGGGGGTCGGCGGCACGGCTCCGGGACGAACCCCAGGGTGAGACCTGTGTTCCGACTCCCTCTGGAGCTAATGGTGTCCAGTAGCCTAAGAAGCAAATCCATCCTGCACGCAGGTGAGTTTACTTCTCTCCCCTAAGTCCCTCGTAGCAGTGAGCCTGTTGCCAGCAGGACTCACTGAAAATAAAAAACCTAACTTAAACTTTTATTCTAAGCAGCTCAGGAGAGCCACCTAGATTGCACCCTTCTCGGCCGGGCACAAAAATCTAACTGAGGCTTGGAGGAGGGTCATAGGGGGAGGAGCCAGTGCACACCACCTGATCCTAAAGCTTTTATTATTGTGCCCTGTCTCCTGCGGAGCCGCTAAACCCCATGGTCCTGACGGAGTCCCCAGCATCCACTTAGGACGTTAGAGAAATAGCTAGTGAGCGAACAGATCTGAATTAGGCCCAATGAAGTACAGAACAGCTTTTCAAAAAATACAGAAACATCTAGATACTAAAGGGACCTTATGGGAATGCTTGCGTAAACAGGAAAGTCTTGAGTCTATTTTTGTAGGATTCTATAGTGGTGGACTCTCGCACTGTGTGGGAAAGTGAGTTCCATAGAGTCAGAGTCGCATTACTAAAAGCTCGACACACAGATGAATTACAGGAGATTCTAGGTACTGCTAACAGTCCTTCATCTACAGATCGCAGTAATCGATTGGGGCAGTATGGAATCAGAAGGTGCTTCAAGTACCTTGGGCCCTGGTCATGTAGTGTTTTGAAACTCAGTAAGCCATTCTTGAAGATGATTCGCCATCTTACAGGCAACCAGTGAAGGGAGTAGAGGATGGGTGTTATGTGACTAGAACGGGGCTGGTTGGTTAACAGCCTGGCAGCTGTATTTTGCACCAGCTGTAAGCGGTGCAATTCCTTTGCTGGGAGACCAAGTTAGAGGGCATTACAGTAGTGTAATCGAGATGATACAAATGCATATATGACTTTTGGCAGATCATCTGAGGGAATTAAGTGCTTGATTCTGGCTATGTTCCTCAGGTGAAAGAATGAGGATTTGATTGTGGCTGATATCTGATGTTTAAGTGTCAAGCCACCATCCAGGACAACGCCGAGATTCCAGACACGATCAGTGGTTTGTAATTCTGAATCCCCAAGTGTAAGTCCAATTGGTTGGCTATACTGCATTGCCCATTTCCTTGTGCTTCAATGCTGAGAAATACAGGCAGGCACTTATCCATCTTCCAATACAGTACCATCAGGAAGTCATGTGATTGGCTCCAAAATTTATTCTGCAGCAGGACAACGAGCACAAAAATAAAAACAATGTCATTGAGAACCATCTTCAGCAGAAATAAGAACAAGGAGACCTGGAAGTGGTGATATGGCCCCCATAAAGCCCTGATATCAACATCATCAAATTTGTCTGGGATTACATGAGGAGACAGAAGGATTTGGACAAGCCTACATCCACAAAAGATCTGTGGTTAGCTCTCCAAGATATTTTGAACAACCTTCCTGCTGAGCTCCATAAAAACTGTGTGCATGTTGGAGGCAAAGGTGGTCACACCAAATATTGATTGATTTACATTTATCTTCTGTTCATTCGCTTTGCATTTTGTTAATTGATAAAAATAAACTATGAAAACTTCTATTTTTTTAAAGCATTCTTACTTTGCAAAAATTTTACCACACCTGCCTAAAACCTTTGCACAGTACTATAAATATGTGTGTGTGTATATATATATATATATATATATACATATACATGTTTATTTACCTGCTTCTGTGCTGGGGCTGGCCGGGGATGGCCTGGGCTGGCTGGGTCCATCCAATGCACTGCAGAGTACAGACAGAGGGACTTTGGGAGTCATGTCGTCATGAATTCTAGACACCTGGAGTCTGTTAATACCTATTACTTAGGTCTCACTCTATATGCTCATTGTAATCGGTATAGAAATCGAAATTATATCTCACATGGAGGTGGCCATTTTGGGTCAGACAAAGCGATCAAAACATAATTCCCCTATAGTCACTGGAGTGAGAGACTTATAAAGATAAATAGTCTCCGGTTGTCTGCAGTTTGCGATTGCGCAGGTGTATAGTGGCCCACCTAGTGCGCATTACTTTACCCAGAGTGCAGTGCACCTATGGTGGTTGCAGACTGCACATTCGTAAACAGCGAAACCCAGAAGTGCAGGGATTGCATTCCCCCACCCCCCCATAAAATAAAGGTATATAAACCCCTGACAACGGCTATATATACTAATACACAGCCTTGTGATGGAAGGGCCATATTTCGTGGGGTCGCCTAGGTTGCATTGTGGCAAATCCGGCCCTGGACACATCCACTCAGGAGATGGCTGAGCCTCCTGTCCCAGTCTAGAATGCCACAATGTTTGGAGGTATGACATCATATATATTTTTTTTTATTTGTGAAAATTGAGATGTAGAATGATATAAAATTATAGTAAAAACTATAAAATAAAAATAATCAAGATATTATTGAAATATTAACTTTTATAAAGAGAGAGAATCAATGGAAGTGACTTTCACAGATAGTACAATCACTTCAATTAACACAATGTGCAAAGTAATTATAATAATATATAAACAGATAATTTAATCCCCAACATGAAAGCTGACCTAAGTATTGGTTGCTTGCAAATCAATAGCACACAACTAATTAGGATCTTTCTCTTTCCTAGTTGCTAAGGTGACTGGTGGCATATATAGAATGCACGGAAAGTGATGCTTTTAATAAAGCCCAACACTTTGTGAAAACCGTGCATTTAAAAATAGAAATAGCTTTTGTTTGCTGAAGAAAAAGCTGCACTTGATAATTTACTGCATTGTCTTTTTATGTCCTTGGTACGCTGGAATTTATTTTTTTAAATGTTTAAATTATTAAGGTGTATTTTCTGCAGAATGGAGCAATATTTTCTGTATGGGAAAAAACAGTGACAAACAGTTCACACTAATAAAACAAGAGTTTATCAAGAGTATATTAGTATAATAAGCATGTTATTTAGTAAATATGTAGCATTGGGTAAGAAGAATGTGAGAGAGAAATCTATAATCAAACAGTAGAACATTAAGGACATTTAATAGAAAATAGCTATGATAAAGATAAATGCTGGGGCTGGATAAATGTATATTTTGTCACAGCTATTTCATTAGCACCCTACTAATTGTTTTGCATAATGAATTTAGGTCAAACAAAAACTTACAGAAATCAATATTATGCATTTAGAAAACAGGTCAACTGACCCATTGTTTTGTCTGCCAATATAGATTGATTTTCTGATGTAAAATATAGTTCAAAGAATAATTTTATAATATTATTGACACTGTGCTATTAAAGCTTGCTCTTTTTTATTTATTTTTATTTTTTACTGCAGCCTTTATCTAGTCAAAATGTCTGCTTTATACATAATCAGTTTTATCACAATTAAATGTAATAGTAACCAATATATAAAACACAACTACATATTAGTTGTTTGTAGCAATGAAAGCAAATGAGAGACAAGAAGACTACTTGATCATTGTTACAAAGTTTTAAGTCGGTTTTACTCTCAGTCTATAATAAATTTAGGATTACAAAGGGGGATGAGGGGGGTGGGGTCTCTAACCTTGCAAATGGCAAAGCACCATTTCAAGGATACAGGGGACCTAATTTAAAACTGATCGCAGCAGCAAATTTGTTCTCTAATGGACAAAACCATGGCCCTCATTCCGAGTTGTTCGCTCGCTAGCTACTTTTAGCAGAAATGCAAACACAAAGCCACCGCCCTCTGGGAGTGTATCTTATCATAGCAGAATTGCTAACGAAAGATTAGCAATTGCTAACGAAAGATTAGCAATTCTGCTAATATTAGCAGAATTGCTAACGAAAGCAATTTCCTTGCAGTTTCTGAGTAGCTCCAGACCTACTCCTAGATTGCGATCACCTCAGTCCGTTTAGTTGCTGGTTTGATGTCACAAACACGCCCAGCGTTCGTCCAGCCACTCCTCCGTTTATCCAGCCACTCCTGTGTTTTTACCTGCCACGCCTGCGTTTTTTAGCACACTCCCTGAAAATGGCCAGTTTCCGCCCAGAAACACCCACTTCCTGTCAAGCAGCAGAGAGATTGAAAAGCTTTGTTCGCCTGTGAGTAAAATAGCATAGTTTTGTGTAAATTTGCTTAGCGCATGTGCCCTGCTGTGCATACGCATGCGCAGAACTGCCGGATTTTAGCCTATTAGCAATTCTGCTAAAATTAGCAGCGAGCGAACAACTCGGAATGAGGGCCCATGTGCACTGCAGGGGGGGCAGATATAACATGTGCAGAAAGAGTTAGATTTGAGTGTGTTCAAACTGAAATCTAAATTGCAATGTAAAAATAAAGCAGCATAACCCGCCCAAATCTAACTCTCTGCACATGTTATATCTGCCCCCCGCAGTGCACATGGTTTTGCCCATTAGAGAACAAATTTGCTGCTGCGATCAAGTCTGAATTAGGCCCAGTGTTTTGATGGTCAACGGTAAGCTCAACTTTTACAACTAGTTTGTTCTTAAGAATCTAGACATCTGTGAATTTCAAGCATTTATCAGTTGCTAAGGAGTAAATAAGATTTTACTCACCGGTAAATCTATTTCTCGTAGTCCGTAGTGGATGCTGGGACTCCGTAAGGACCATGGGGATTAGCGGCTCCGCAGGAGACTGGGCACAACTAAAGAAAGCTTTAGGACTACCTGGTGTGCACTGGCTCCTCCCACTAAGACCCTCCTCCAGTCCTCAGTTAGGATACTGTGCCCGGAAGAGCTGACACAATAAGGAAGGATTTTGAATCCCGGGTAAGACTCATACCAGCCACACCAATCACACCGTATAACTCGTGATACTATACCCAGTTAACAGTATGAAATATAACTGAGCCTCTCAACAGATGGCTCAACAATAACCCTTTAGTTAGGCAATAACTATAAACAAGTATTGCAGACAATCCGCACTTGGGATGGGCGCCCAGCCCCCACTACGGACTACGAGAAATAGATTTACCGGTGAGTAAAATCTTATTTTCTCTGACGTCCTAAGTGGATGCTGGGACTCCGTAAGGACCATGGGGATTATACCAAAGCTCCCAAACGGGCGGGAGAGTGCGGATGACTCTGCAGCACCGAATGAGCAAACTCTAGGTCCTCCTCAGCCAGGGTATCAAACTTGTAGACTCTTACAAAAATGTTTTAACCCGACCAAGTAACAGCTCGGCAAAGTTGTAAAGCCGAGACCCCTCGGGCTGCCGCCCAAGAAGAGCCCACTTTTCTCGTGGAATGGGCTTTTACAGAATTAGGGTGCGGCAGTCCAGCCGCAGAATGTGCAAGTTGAATCGTGCTACAGATCCAGCGAGCAATCGTCTGCTTAGAAGCAGGAGCACCCAGCTTGTTGGGTGCATACAGGAGAAATAGCGAGTCAGTTTTCCTGACTCCAGCTGTCCTGGAAACATATACTTTTCAAGGCCCTGACTACATCTAGTAACTTGGAATCTTCCAAGTCCCAAGTAGCCGCAGGCACCACAATAGGTTGGTTCACATTAAAAAATTATACCACCTTAGGAAGGAATTGGGAACGAGTCCTCAATTCCGCCTTATCCATATAAAATACAGATAAGGGCTTTTGTATGACAAAGCCGCCAATTCTAATACATGCCTGGCCGACGCCAAGGCCCACAGAATGACCACTTTCCACGTGAGGTATTATAGCTCCACGGATTTAAGTGGCTCAAGCCAATGCGACTTCAGGAAATCCAACACCACGTTGAGATCCCACGGTGCCTCTGGAGGCACAAACGGGGGCTGACTATGCAGCACTCCCTTAACAAAAGTCTGAACTTCAGGCAGTGAAGCCAGTTCAATTTTGGGAGAAAATCGATAGAGCCGAAATCTGGACCTTAATGGAACCCAATTTTAGGCCCATAGTCACCTCTGACTGTAGGAAGTGCAGAAATCGACCTAGCTGAAATTTCTCCTTTGGGGCCTTCCTGGCCTCACAGTACGCAACATATTTCCGCCATATGCGGTGATAATGGTTTGCATTCACTTCTTTCCTAGCTTCAAATAGCGTAGGGATAACTTTCTCCGGAATTCCCTTTTCCTTCAGGATCCGGCGTTCAACCGCCATGCCTTCAACGCAACCACGGTACGTCTTGGAACAGACAGGCCCCCTGCTGCAGCAGGTCCTGTCTGAGCGGCAGAGGCCATGGGTCCTCTGAGATCATTTCTTGGAGTTCTGGTTACCAAGCTCTTCTTGGCCAACCCGGAACAATGAGTATAGTTCTTACTCCTCTCCTTCTTCTTATTCTCATTACCCTGGGTAAGAGAGGCAGAGAAGGGAACACATACACCGACTGGTACACCCACGGTGTTACCAGAGCGTCCACAGCTATCGCCTGAGGGTCCTTGACCTGGCGCAATATCTTTGTAACTTTTAGTTGAGGCGGGACGCCATCATGTCCACCTGTGGCCTTTCCCAACGGTGTACAATCATTTGGAAGACTTCTGGATGAAGTCCCCACTCTCCCGGGTGGAGGTTTCTTAGTTGTCCACTCCGGGAATGAACACTGCTGACAGTGCTAACACATGATTTTCCGCCCATCGGAGAATCCTTGTGGCTTCTGCCATCGCCATCGTGCTTCTTGTGCCGCCCTGTCGGTTTACATGAGCGACCGCCGTGATTCTGACTGGATCAGCACCGGCCGGTGTTGAAGCAGGGGTCTAGCCTGACTTAGGGCATTGTAAATGGCCCTCAGTACCAGAATATTTATGTGTAGGGAAGTCTCCTGACTACTCCATAGCCTTGGAAGTTCCTTCCCTGTGTGACTGCCCCCCAGCCTCGAAGGCTGGCATCCGTGGTCACCAGGACCCAGTCCTGTATGCCGAATCTGCGGCCCCCTAGAAGATGAGTACTCTGCAGCCACCACAACAGCGACACCCTGACCCTTGGAGACAGGGTTATCCACCGATGCATCTGAAGATGCGACCTGGACCACTTGTCCAACAGATCCCACTGGAAAATCCTTGCATGGGACCTGGCGAATGGAATTTCTTCGTAAGAAGCTACCATCTTTCCCAGGGCTCACGTGCATTGATGCACCGACACCTGTATACGTATTAGGAGGTCTCTGTCTAGAGACAACAACTCCTTGGACTTCTCCTCCAGGAGAAACCCTTTTTATCCTGTTCTGTGTCCAGAACCATACCCAGGAACAGTAGACGCGTCGTAGGAACCAGCTGCGACTTTGGAATATTCAGAATCCAGCCGTGCTGTTGTAGCACTTCCCGAGATAGTGCTACTCCGACGAACAACTGCTCCCTGGACCTCGCCTTTATAAGGAGATCGTCCAAGTACGGGATAATTATTTCGGCCATTACCTTGGTAAATACCTCGGTGCCGGGGACAGACCAACGGCAACGTCTGGAATTGGTAATGACAATCCTGTACCACAATATTGAGGTACTCCTGGTGAAGAGAGTAAATAGGGACATGCAGGTAATCATCCTTGATGTCCAGTGATACCATGAAATAATCGCCCTGAGCGATTCCATTTTGAACTTGAACCTTCGTATATAAGTGTTCAAGGCTTTCAATTTTAGAATGGGTCTCACCGAACCATCTGGTTTCGGTACCACAACATTTTGGAAAAGTAACCCCGGCCTTGTTGAAGGAGGGGTACCTTGCTTTCACCTGCTGGAAGTACAGCTTGTGAATTGCCACCAGTACTACCTTTCTCCGAGGGCAGCCGGCAAGGCTGATGTGAGGTAACGGCGAGGGGGAGTCGCCTCGAACTCCAGCCTGTATCCCTGTGATACTATTTGCAGAACCTAGAGATCCACCTGTGGGCAAGCCCACTGGTCCCTGAAGTTCCCGAGACGCGCCCCTACCGCACCTGTCTCCACCTGTGGAGCCCCAGCGTCATGCGGTGGACTCAGAGGAAGCGGGGGAAGATTTTTGATCCTGGGAACTGGCTGCTGGTGCAGCTTTTTTCCTTCTTCCCTTGTCTCTGTGCAGAAAGGAAGCGCCTTTGACCCGCTTGCTTTTCTGAAGCCGAAAGGACTGTGCCTGAAAATACGGTGCTTTCTTAGGCTGTGAGGTAACCTGAGGTAAAAAAATTTCTTCCCAGCTGTTGCTGTGGATACGAGGTCCCAGAGACCATCCCCAAACAATTCCTCACCCTTATAAGGCAGAATCTCCATGTGCCTTTTACAGGCAGCATCACCTGTCCACTGCCGGGTTTCTAATACCCTCCTGGCAGAATGGACATTGCATTAATTCTGGATGCCAGCCGGCAAATATCCCTCTGTGCGTCCTTTATATATAAGACAACGTCTTAAATATGCTCAATGTTAGCAAAATATTATCCCTGTCTTAGCGTATTAATATTATCTGACAGGGTATCAGACCATGCTGCAGCAGCCCTATTTATGCTGAGGCAATTGCAGGTCTCAGTATATAACCTGAGTGTGTAAATACAGACTTCAGGAACGCCTCCTGCTTTTTATCAGCAGGTTCCTTCAAGGTGGCCGTATCCTAAGACGGCAGTGCCACCTTTTGACAAACGTGTGAGCGCCTTATCCACCCTAAGGGATAGCTCCCAACGTGACCTATCCTCTGGCGGTAAAGTGTACGCCATCAGTAAATTTTTAGAAATTACCAGTTTCTTATCGGGGGAAACCACGCTACTTTACACACTTCATTCATTCATCTGATGGGGGAACAAAACACTGGCTGCTTTTTCTCCCCAAAAATAAAACCCCTTTTATGTGGTACTTGGGCTCATGTCAGAAAATGCGTAACACATTTTTCATTGCCGAGATCATGTAACGGATGTTCCTAGTGGATTGTGTATATGTCTCAACCTCGTCGCCACTGGAGTCAGACTCCGTGTCGACATCTGTGTCTGCCATCTGAGGTAACGGGCGTTTTTTGAGCCCCTGATGGCCTTTGAGACGCCTGGGCAGGCGCGGGCTAAGAAGCCGGCTGTCCCACAGCTGTTACGTCATCCAGCCTTTTATGTAAGGAGTTGACACTGTCGGTTAATACCTTCCACCTATCCATCCACTCTGGTGTCGGCCCCACAGGGGGTGACATCCCATTTATCGGCCTCTGCTCCGCCTCCACGTAACCTTCCTCATCCAACATGTCGACACAGCTGTACCGACACACCGCACACACACAGGGAATGCTCTGACTGAGGACAGGACCCCACAAAGTCCTTTGGGGAGACAGAGAGAGAGTATGCCAGCACACACCAGAGCGCTATATAATGCAGGGATTAACACTATAACTGAGTGATTTTTCCCCAAATAGCTGCTTGTATACATATATTGCGCCTAAATATAGTGCCCCCCCCCCCCCTATTTTTAACCCTTTGAGCCTGAAAACTACAGGGGAGAGCCTGGGGAGCTGTCTTCCAGCTGCACTGTGAAGAGAAAATGGCGCCAGTGTGCTGAGGGAGAAGCCCCGCCCCTTTTTCAACTGACTTTCTCCCGCTTTTTCTGGAATACTGGCAGGGGTAATTTTACATCTATATAGCCTCTAGGACTATATATGATGTAGATTTGCCAGCCAAGGTGTCATATATTGCCCTCAGGGCGCCCCCCCCCCAGCGCCCTGCACCCATCAGTGACCGGAGTGTGAGGTGTACATGAGGAGCAATGGCGCACAGCTGCAGTGCTGTGCGCTACCTTGGTGAAGACCGAAGTCTTCTGCCGCCGATTTTCCGGACTCTTCATGCTTCTGGCTCTGTAAGGGGGACGGCGGCGTGGCTCCGGGAACGAACACCAAGGTCGGGTCCTGCGGTCGATCCCTCTGGAGCTAATGGTGTCCAGTAGCCTAAGAAGCCCAAACTACCACCTGTTAGGTAGGTTCGCTTCTTCTCCCCTTAGTCCCTCGCTGCAGTGAGTCTGTTGCCAGCAGATCTCACTGTAAAATAAAAAAACCTAAATATACTTTCTTTCTAGGAGCTCAGGAGAGCCCCTAGTGTGCATCCAGCTCAGCCGGGCACAAGAATCTAACTGAGGTCTGGAGGAGGGTCTTAGTGGGAGGAGCCAGTGCACACCAGGTAGTCCTAAAGCTTTCTTTAGTTGTGCCCAGTCTCCTGCGGAGCCGCTAATCCCCATGGTCCTTATGGAGTCCCAGCATCCACTTAGGACGTCAGAGAAAACTATATTCTCTTTAGTTAACTTGCCTACTTTCTTGGAATGTCCAGGAGACTCTCACACTCCTGGGAGAATAGACCAGCCACCTGACCCCTGGCAAATCATGTTTCCATGGCCTGGTCCCCAGCATCCTGATACTGCAAATCATGGAGGGGGGACTTAACAGTACAAAAATAAGATTTTACTTACCGATAAATCTATTTCTCGTAGTCCGTAGTGGATGCTGGGACTCCGTCAGGACCATGGGGATTAGCGGCTCCGCAGGAGACAGGGCACAAAAATAAAAGCTTTAGGACTAGGTGGTGTGCACTGGCTCCTCCCCCTATGACCCTCCTCCAAGCCTCAGTTAGGATACTGTGCCCGGACGAGCGTACACAATAAGGAAGGATTTTGAATCCCGGGTAAGACTCATACCAGCCACACCAATCACACCGTACAACCTGTGATCTGAACCCAGTTAACAGTATGACAAACGTAGGAGCCTCTGAACAGACGGCTCACAACAATAACAACCCGATTTTTTTGTAACAATAACTACTGTATGTACAAGTATTGCAGACAATCCGCACTTGGGATGGGCGCCCAGCATCCACTACGGACTACGAGAAATAGATTTATCGGTAAGTAAAATCTTATTTTCTCTGACGTCCTAGTGGATGCTGGGACTCCGTCAGGACCATGGGGATTATACCAAAGCTCCCAAACGGGCGGGAGAGTGCGGATGACTCTGCAGCACCGAATGAGAGAACTCCAGGTCCTCTTTAGCCAGGGTATCAAATTTGTAGAATTTTACAAACGTGTTCTCCCCCGACCACGTAGCTGCTCAGCAGAGTTGTAATGCCGAGACCCCTCGGGCAGCCGCCCAAGATGAGCCCACCTTCCTTGTGGAATGGGCCTTGATAGATTTAGGCTGTGGCAGGCCTGCCACAGAATGTGCAAGTTGAATTGTGCTACAAATCCAACGAGCAATCGTCTGCTTAGAAGCAGGAGCACCCAGCTTGTTGGGTGCATACAGTATAAACAGCGAGTCAGATTTTCTGACTCCAGCCGTCCTTGAAATATATATTTTCAATGCCCTGACAACGTCCAGCAACTTGGAATCCTCCAAATCGCTAGTAGCCGCAGGCACCACAATAGGCTGGTTCAGGTGAAACGCTGAAACCACCTTAGGCAGAAACTGAGGACGCGTCCGCAGTTCTGCCCTGTCCGAATGGAAATCAGATATGGGCTTTTATACGATAAAGCCGCCAATTCTGACACTCTCCTGGCTGAAGCCAGGGCCAGTAGCATGGTTACTTTCCATGTAAGATATTTCAAATCCACCGATTTGAGTGGCTCAAACCAATGGGATTTGAGAAAATCCAAAACTACATTAAGATCCCACGGAGCCACTGGGGGCACAACCGGGGGCTGTATATGTAGTACTCCTTTTACAAAAGTCTGGACTTCAGGAACTGAAGCCAATTCTTTCTGGAAGAAAATCGACAGGGCCGAAATTTGAACCTTAATGGACCCTAATTTGAAGCCCATAGACAATCCTGTTTGCAGGAAATGTAGGAATCGACCCAGTTGAAATTCCTCCGTCGGGGCCTTCCTGGCCTCACACCACGCAACATATTTTCTCCAAATGCGGTGATAATGTTGTGCAGTCACCTCCTTCCTGGCTTTTACCAGGGTAGGGATGACCTCTTCCGGAATGCCTTTTTCCCTTAGAATTCGGCGTTCAACCGCCATGCCGTCAAACGCAGCCGCGGTAAGTCTTGGAATAGACACGGTCCCTGCTGAAGCAGGTCCCGTCTTAGAGGTAGAGGCCACGGATCTTCCGTGAGTATCTCCTGAAGTTCCGGGTACCAAGTTCTTCTTGGCCAATCCGGAGCCACGAGTATCGTTCTTACTCCCCTTTGCCGTATAATTCTCAGTACTTTTGGTATGAGAGGCAGAGGAGGAAACACATACACTGACTGGAACACCCACGGTGTTACCAGAGCGTCCACAGCTATTGCCTGAGGGTCTCTTGACCTGGCACAATACCTGTCCAGTTTTTTGTTGAGGCGGGACGCCATCATATCCACCATTGGTTTTTCCCAACGGTTCACAATCATGTGGAAGACTTCTGGATGAAGTCCCCACTCTCCCGGGTGTAGATCGTGTCTGCTGAGGAAGTCCGCTTCCCAGTTGTCCACTCCCGGAATGAACACTGCTGACAGTGCTATCACATGATCTTCCGCCCAGCGAAGAATCCTTGCAGCTTCTGCCATTGCCCTCCTGCTTCTTGTGCCGCCCTGTCTGTTTACGTGCGCGACTGCCGTGATGTTGTCCGACTGGATCAACACCGGCTGACCCTGAAGCAGGGGTTTTGCCAGGCTTAGAGCATTGTAAATCGCTCTTAGCTCCAGTATATTTATGTGAAGAGACATCTCCAGGCTTGACCACACTCCCTGGAAGTTTCTTCCCTGTGTGACCGCTCCCCAGCCTCTCAGACTGGCATCCGTGGTCACCAGGACCCAGTCCTGTATGCCGAATCTGCGGCCCTCTAACAGATGAGCACTCTGCAACCACCACAGAAGAGACACCCTTGTCCGTGGAGACAAAGTTATCCGCTGATGCATCTGCAGATGCGATCCGGACCATTTGTCCAGCAGATCCCACTGAAAAGTTTGTGCGTGGAATCTGCCGAATGGAATCGCTTCGTAAGAAGCCACCATTTTTCCCAGGACTCTTGTGCATTGATGCACAGACACTTTTCCTGGTTTTAGGAGGTTCCTGACAAGTTCGGATAACTCCCTGGCTTTCTCCTCCGGAAGAAACACCTTTTTCTGAACCGTGTCCAGAATCATTCCCAGGAACAGCAGACGTGTCGTCGGGGTCAATTGAGATTTTGGAAAATTCAGAATCCACCCGTGCTGTTGCAGCACTACTTGGGTTAGTGCTACTACGTCCTCCAGCTGTTCTCTGGACCTTGCCCTTATCAGGAGATAGTCCAAGTAAGGGATAATTAATACGCCTTTTCTTCGCAGAAGAAACATCATTTCGGCCATTACCTTGGTAAAGACCCGAGGTGCCGTGGACAATCCAAACGGCAGCGTCTGAAACTGATAATGACAGTTTTGCACCACGAACCTGAGGTACCCTTGATGTGAAGGGCAAATTGGGACATGCAGGTAAGCATCCTTGATGTCCAGGGACACCATAAAGTCCCCTTCTTCCAGATTCGCTATCACTGCTCTGAGTGACTCCATCTTGAACTTGAATTTTTGTATGTACAGGTTCAAAGATTTCAGATTTAGAATAGGTCTTACCGAGCCGTCCGGCTTCGGTACCACAAATAGTGTGGAATAATACCCCTTTCCCTGTTGTAGGAGGGGTACCTTGACTATCACCTGCTGAGAATACAGCTTGTGAATGGCTTCCAATACCGTCGCCCTGTCTGAGGGAGACGTTGGCAGAGCAGACTTTAGGAACCGGCGAGGGGGAGACTTCTCGAATTCCAACCTGTAACCCTGAGATACTACCTGCAGGATCCAGGGGTCCACCTGTGAGTGAGCCCACTGTGCGCTGAAATTCTTGAGTCGACCCCCCACCGCCCCTGTGTCCGCTTGTAAAGCCCCAACGTCATGCTGAGGGCTTTGCAGAAGCCGGGGAGGCTTTTTGCTCCTGGGAGGGAGCTGCTTGGTGCACTCTCTTACCCTTTCCTTTGCCTTTTATAGGAACGAAAGGACTGCGGCTGAAAAGACGGTGTCTTTTTCTGTTGGGAGGGGACCTGAGGTAAAAAGGTGGATTTCCCGGCTGTTGCCGTGGCCACCAAATCCGATAGACCGACCCCAAATAATTCCTCCCCTTTATACGGCAATACTTCCATATGCCGTTTGGAATCCGCATCACCTGACCACTGTCGCGTCCATAAACTTCTTCTGGCAGATATGGACATCGCACTTACTCTCGATGCCAGAGTGCAAATATCCCTCTGAGCATCTCGCATATAAAGAAAAGCATCCTTTAATTGCTCTATAGTCAATAAAATACTGTCCCTATCCAGGGTATCAATATTTTCAGTCAGGGAATCCGACCAAACCACCCCAGCACTGCACATCCATGCTGAGGCGATGGCTGGTCGTAGTATAACACCAGTATGAGTGTATATACTTTTCAGGGTAGTTTCCAGCCTCCTATCAGCTGGATCCTTGAGGGCGGCCGTTTCAGGAGACGGTAACGCCACTTGTTTTGATAAGCGTGTGAGTGCCTTATCCACCCTAGGGGGTGTTTCCCAGCGCGCCCTAACCTCTGGCGGGAAAGGATATAATGCCAATAACTTCTTTGAAATTAGCAGTTTTCTATCGGGGTTAACCCACGCTTCATCACACACTTCATTCAATTCCTCTGATTCAGGAAAAACTACAGGTAGTTTTTTTTAGACCCCACATAATACCCCTTTTTGTGGTACTTGCAGTATCAGAGATATGCAAAGCCTCCTTCATTGCCGTGATCATATAACGTGTGGCCCTACTGGAAAATACGTTTGTTTCTTCACCGTCGACACTAGATTCGGTGTCCGTGTCTGGGTCTGTGTCGACCGACTGAGGTAAAGGGCGTTTTACAGCCCCTGACGGTGTCTGAGACGCCTGGACAGGTACTAACTGGTTTGCCGGCCGTCTAATGTCGTCAACTGATTTTTGTAACGTGCTGACATTATCACGTAATTCCATAAACAAAGCCATCCATTCCGGTGTCGACTCCCTAGGGGGTGACATCACCATTACCGGCAATTGCTCCGCCTCCACACCAACATCGTCCTCATACATGTCGACACACACGTACCGACACACAGCAGACACACAGGGAATGCTCTTATCGAAGACAGGACCCCACTAGCCCTTTGGGGAGACAGAGGGAGAGTTTGCCAGCACACACCCAAGCGCTATAAATATATAGGAACAACCCTACAGAAGTGTTGTTTCCTTTATAGCAGCTTAATATATCAATATCGCCAAAAAAGTGCCCCCCCTCTCTGTTTTTTTACCCTGTTTCTGTAGTGCAGTGCAGGGGAGAGTCCTGGGAGCCTTCCTCGCAGCGGAGCTGTGCAGGAAAATGGCGCTGTGTGCTGAGGAGATAGGCCCCGCCCCCTATTTCGGCGGGCTCTTCTCCCGGTGTTTGTGAGACCTGGCAGGGGTTAAATACATCCATATAGCCCCAGGGGCTATATGTGATGTATTTTTAGCCAGAACAAGGTATTATCATTGCTGCCCAGGGCGCCCCCCCCCAGCGCCCTGCACCCTCAGTGACCGCTGGTGTGAAGTGTGCTGACAACAATGGCGCACAGCTGCAGTGCTGTGCGCTACCTCATGAAGACTGAAAAGTCTTCTGCCGCCGGTTTCTGGACCTCTTCACTTTTCGGCATCTGCAAGGGGGTCGGCGGCGCGGCTCCGGGACCGGACTCCATGGCTGGGCCTGTGTTCGATCCCTCTGGAGCTAATGGTGTCCAGTAGCCTAAGAAGCCAATCCATCCTGCACGCAGGTGAGTTCACTTCTTCTCCCCGAAGTCCCTCGTTGCAGTGAGCCTGTTGCCAGCAGGACTCACTGAAAATAAAAAACCTAATAACTTTTTCTAAGCAGCTCTTTAGGAGAGCCACCTAGATTGCACCCTGCTCGGACGGGCACAAAAACCTAACTGAGGCTTGGAGGAGGGTCATAGGGGGAGGAGCCAGTGCACACCACCTAGTCCTAAAGCTTTTATTTTTGTGCCCTGTCTCCTGCGGAGCCGCTAATCCCCATGGTCCTGACGGAGTCCCAGCATCCACTAGGACGTCAGAGAAATTAATATAAAGGGTCTGATTCTGATCTGGATGCAGACAGATTTTGAAAACTGTGCATGTGCCAATGAAAGAAACCTGTGTCAAATCAGGTATATGCGTTCTTAGTGCGTCCAGAATGATCTGTCAGGCAACTAAGCCACTATCCGTAAAGTGGACACTTCTGTGTGGTGGCCATGTGAACGTACGCAAGTGTCCCGTCTTATGGAAGTGTCATAGGATATGTATACAGGCTTCCTTGACATTTGG
This sequence comes from Pseudophryne corroboree, assembly GCF_028390025.1. Classification (NCBI taxonomy): domain Eukaryota; kingdom Metazoa; phylum Chordata; class Amphibia; order Anura; family Myobatrachidae; genus Pseudophryne; species Pseudophryne corroboree. The sequence continues at coordinate 420,528,459 of NC_086445.1, read as the reverse complement.
GGTATTTGGAGGCTAAGTCAACACCTTGAACTCTTTGTCATGTTCCTCAAACCATTCCTGAACAAGTTTTGCAGTGCAAAAGAGTGCATGATACTGCCTGAAAGAGGCCACTGCCATCAGAGAATACAACTGCCATAAAGCAATGTACTTGGTCTCCAACAATGTGCAGGTATGTGGTACATGTCACAGTTACATCCACATGAATGGCAGGACCCAAGGTTTCCTAGCAGAACTTTGCCCAGAGCATCAGAAATCCTCTGTTGGCTAGCCTTTCTAAATCCTGGTGCCATCTTTTCCCCAGGTAAATGACGCATACGCACGTGGTCATCTGCAAGAAAACGTGATTCATTAGATCAGGTCACGTTCTTCCATTGCTCCATTGTCCAGTTCTGATGCTCACATGCCCATTGTAGGCACTTTTGGCGGTGGACAGGGTCAGTATGGGCACTATAACCGGTCTGTAGTTACGCAGCCACATACACAGCAAGCTGCAATACACTGTGTTCTGACACCTTTCTATCATAGCCAGCATTAACTTTTTCTGCAATTTGTGCTACAGTAGCTATTCTGTGGGATAGGACTATATGTGCTAGACTTCACTCCCTAGATGCATCAATGACTGCAAAACACTGCTGATTCACAGGCAGAATGTGAATCAGAAGCAGTGTGTGTCCATGAACATCATTGTATCTGCATAGGTCTTGGGCCTCTTGTAAGTCTGGCTCCTTATATGTGTATTAACTAGGTAAGTATTAGGTTTAAATAATAAGAATTTACTCACCGGTAATTCTATTTCTCGTAGTCCGTAGTGGATGCTGGGTACTCCGTAAGGACCATGGGGTATAGACGGGCTCCGCAGGAGACTGGGCACTCTTAAAAGAAAGATTAGGTACTATATCTGGTGTGCACTGGCTCCTCCCTCTATGCCCCTCCTCCAGACCTCAGTTAGGGAAACTGTGCCCGGAAGAGCTGACATTACTAGGAAAGGATTTGGAATCCAGGGTAAGACTCATACCAGCCACACCAATCACACCGTACAACTCGTGATAACTATACCCAGTTAACAGTATGAACAATAACTGAGCCTCTCTCAACAGATGGCTCATACAATAACCCTTTAGTTAAGCAATAACTATATACATGTATTGCAGAGAGTCCGCACTTGGGACGGGCTCCCAGCATCCACTACGGACTACGAGAAATAGAATTACCGGTGAGTAAATTCTTATTTTCTCTGACGTCCTAGTGGATGCTGGGTACTCCGTAAGGACCATGGGG